>NC_091570.1:617197-619697 GCF_042767895.1 Penaeus vannamei | reverse complement strand
ATTGAAGAGGAGAGGAGGAGAAAGAGAGTAAATGTCGCATATTTTTCAGTGTTATTTAAAAAGAGGGAACGAGAGGAGGATAAAGAATATAGTTTGAAAGGTAAGACTGATGGAAGTAGATAGATGTAATATATACAATTACACATATCACTGTATGTGTGCGTATACAGTTTAATATGAATGGGAATAACGAACAACTATGGGGGAAAACGCGCATCTACTTATTCATGTTAATGTATTTACATAAAAAGAAAAAACAATACGCGAAAAAGAAAAAGAAAAAAGGGGAAAAACATTAAAAAACAACAGAAAGAAACAAAATGCGAGAAGAAGAAAAAAGGGGAAAACATTTTAAAAAACAAAACAAAAACCAAAATACGAAAAGAAAAAAGCGGAAAAGATAAAAAAAGAAAAAACAAAATACGAGAAGAAGAAATAAGCGGAAAAAACATATAAAAAACAAAAAAAAGGGAAAAGAAAGAAACAAAATACGAGAAGAAAAACAAGGAAAAACATTTAAAAAACATAAAAAGAAAATA
Source organism: Penaeus vannamei (assembly GCF_042767895.1). Lineage (NCBI taxonomy): Eukaryota > Metazoa > Arthropoda > Malacostraca > Decapoda > Penaeidae > Penaeus > Penaeus vannamei. The sequence goes on along the minus strand of NC_091570.1, from coordinate 619,158 downwards.
CGAGAAGAAAAAAAGGAAAAAACAAAACAAGAAACAAAATACGAGAAGAAAGAAGGGGAAAGAAAAAGCAAAATAAAGAAACAAAATACGAGAAGGAAAAAAGGAAAAACATTTCAAAAACATTAAAAAAAATACGAGAAGAAAAAAAGGGAAAAAACAAAAAACATACAAAACAAAATACGAGAAGAAAGAAGGGGAAAGAAAAAAGCAAAACAAAGAAACAAAATACGAGAATAAAAAAATGAAAATAAAAACAATAACAAAAAAGAAACAAAATACGATAAAAAAGGCATAGCTGCATTCCCGACGTCCGGCCACTAACGACCAAATGGCTTCACAGTCGTCATGTAAATGCATTCGAGCGTCGTTTCGGTCGTGCCTTCAGTCCGCTCGCCTCTCGGACTCCGCCTCAGACACACACGGAATAAAACGTGGTGTACGAGGGAGAGGGAGAGGGAGGGAGAGGGAGAGGGAGGGAGAGGGAGAGAGGAGAGGGAGAGGGAGAGGGAGAAAGAGAGAGGGAGAAGAGAGGGAGAGGGAGAGAGAGAGGGAGAGAGAGGGAGGGAGAGAGAGGAGAGAGAGAGAGAGAGAGAGAGAGAGAGAGAGAGAGAGAGAGAGAAAGAAAGAAAGAAAGAAAGTGAGAGTGAGAGTGAGAGTGAGAGTGAGAGTGAGAGTGAGAGTGAGAGCCTTTGTTTGTGTCTGATTTTTCTCCGTTTATTGTGTGGTTGTTGGGCATTATTTATTATTTCATTTTATTTATTTATTTATTATGATTATTATCATCATTTTTCATTATTTTTCATTATTTTTCATCATGTATATATTTTGTATGTGCATGTGCGTGTGGATATGTTTGTGTGTGTGTGTGTGCGTATGCGTATGTGCGTTCGTGTGTGTGTGCCTTAGCGTTCGTTCCAGGGAGAGGAACCGAATCAACCTTCCAAAAATATTACTCTTACCCAGAATCTCCCCTTTGCATATCTCGGCCCCGCTCCTTATCCCTTTATTTCGCCTTCCCTATTCTCTCAATATCGGGAAACGGGGGATACCCGGACGCGCGAGTGGCCCGGTCCCTCGCGTATCCGGAGAATGGATAAGAGAAGAGGGGGGGTGCGGGTGGGGGTCTACGGGGAGGGAGGGGGGGGGTTCTAGCTGAGGTTCCTGAGGTGGAAGTGGAAGTGGAAGGTGGTGAAGGTGGTGGTGGTGAGGAGGAGGAGGAGGAGGAAGAGGATGGTGATGATGATTAGGAGGAGGATGGTGATGGTGATGATGATGATGATGATGATGATGATGATGATGATGATGATGATGATGATGATGGATGAGGAGGAGGAGGAGAAGAGAAGAAGAAGAAGAAGAAGAAGAAGAAGAAGAAGAAGAAGAAGAAGAAGAAGAAGAAGAAGAAGAAGAAGGAAAAGGTGGTAGTTGCTGGAGGGGGATGAAAAGGTATGGATATTGTGGGGAGGTTTTGGGGAAGAAAAAGAAAAAAAATAAGGAAGAGGAGGAGGAGCATGGAAGAAAGGAATAAAGGACAAGGACACGGGAAGAAGGGAAGGGAGAGGGAGAGAGAAGAAGAGGAAGGAAAAGAAGAATAGGGAATAGGAAGGAGAGGTCCATCATCGGTCGCCGGGGGGGGGGGATCGGCCTCTATCTGCAAATGGGATCCTCCTCTTGGCGCTCCTGCCCTCTTGCGGGGGTTCTGGGAGGGGTTTGGGGGTTTTAGGAGGTCGTTCTCTGTCTCTGCTTTCTTTTCTTTCCTTCTTTTCTTTCTTTCTTTCTTCTTTCTTTGTTCTTTCTTTCTATCTTTCTATCTTCTTCTTTCTTCCTTTCTTTCTTTCTTTCTTTCTTTCTTTCTTTCTTTCTTTCTTTCTCTTCCCTTTCTCTTTTCCTCTCTTTCTCTCTTCTTTCTCTTTCTCTTTCTCTTTCTCTTTCTCTCTCTCTCTCTCTCTCTCTCTCTCTCT
>NC_091570.1:607197-612197 GCF_042767895.1 Penaeus vannamei | reverse complement strand
TATTTACTGTTTTTTTTCCTTGTTATTCCTTATGTCACCCTGCTTTTCGGGTCCTGATTTAATGGATACAGATGTAGCGTAGAATGCGGACGGGATGTTTCCTTTTGCTCAGAAAAAAAGATGAAATTTACACGTGTCTGGTGTAGCTAATTGTTTTTGTTTCTTTTCTTTTTCTTAATTAAAAACACGATTAATGGTCCGCTGCCTGTTCGATAATGGCAGCATTATCTGTCAAGGCACACATGCCAACACCTGGCAGCTGTTGGTGCTAACGAAGGCGTCACTCCCGCAAATACAGGGCGGGCGTGCTAACACCGGTGCAGGCTTATCGGTGGCTGTGGGTGTTTTCGCGGTCACGTGGCAGGAGGCGGTCGCGGAGGTCTGGTCGACGCCATTTTGTAATATTTGTGCTTTGGGGATTATTTTCTGCCGTCATGTGTCTGGTACAATATTTTGCGTTTACTGTACTCGCGTGTAGTACTTTTTCCGGCACTGCACTCCTGTTATAATGACGCTGATAGCGTTTTCTGACACCATTTTGCGATACCTTACCGGTACATAATTTTTACCGGTACATAATGCAGTTAATGGCAGTCAGTGGCATTCTTGACGCGGTATTTTTTTCGACTCCTTACCGGTACACAATGCAGTCACGAACATTTCTGAGAGCCATAGGTTGCTGCATGACACTCTCCGTCCTATAGAGTGCTGCTGAGAGAATTTTGACGAATTTTAACACGCTGGTTAAGTCCTCGCGCAGTTTTTCTTGTTCTCTTTTGTGACACTTCCTTACACACAGTACCAGAGAAGCTATTTCTGACACATAATGATGTTTTAATTTGTCAGACTTACTTCCAAACGATATGCTGTTCATCGTATTGGAAAAGGAATAAAAAAAGATAAGATAACTAGTGCCAATAATGATGATAAGAAGTAGCATAAAGTCCCAAAGAGCAGAAATTCTAAGTGGTTATTGGCAGAGCAGGAGGAGGTCGAGTCTCGAGTCTCGCTCAGAGCCATCGAAATTGGCCGTAAGCTTTTTATATTGCGAGGGAAACGGCCGGATGCGACGGGATTACCGACGGTGCGACATGCCGAGTCCTGCCGAGGCATTTCACTCGCCGGCCGGTGTCTCTTCAGCGGGTGGATGGGCGGGCGGACCGTACGAAAGGAGGTCGGGGATTCGACTTCGAGGCCCGGGGCATTTTCTCCTGGGGATATATATATATATATATATATATAAATATATATATATATATATATATATATATATATATATGGATATATATACAGATATAGATATAGATATATACATATATATTACTGTCGTGAAGGATCTGGTAAAAACCGAAATACAGTTATATTAGTTGTTTTTGTCAGCCTAAAAACTTCCTGATGATGATGAGGAGGATGTTTATGAAAATAGAAGAAAATTAAAATGTATAGAGAGAAAACAAGAAAAGTTGAATACGAAAAACAACATGAAAATGGTAAAAAGAGTAAATGATTAACAGCTCTTTGGAAAAATGCGAAATGATAATAGTGAAAGAGATGATTAGATAAATTAAATAAACAGACAGATAAATAACTAAGATGAAGAATTAAAAGCAAAACAAATGGATGAATTGGAAAAAGGCCAAATGATAATAGTGAGAGAGATGATTAGATAAATTAGATAAATAGAAAGATAAATAACAAAGATGAAGAATTAAAAGCAAAACAAACGGACGAAAATGACATGAGCGGGTAATTGCGTTACGTAAGAAAGATTTTAAGCTCAACATGAGGATGGAGAAATAAGCAAGAGGAAGATTGCAGTGTCAGAGAGCCAGGCCTGAGTGCCAAGGGTTCTATGATGAGTGGATTTCCCTCGAGTGCCACGTGGGGCCAAGGATTGAGGGGACGATTTTGATCTCCTGTCACCGCTGACGTGGGCCAGGATGTCAGCTGACGTCGATCAGTACCGTGGGTTAAGGTGGTCAGTTTTTTTTTTTTTTTTTTCTAATGTTGGAAGTAAAAATTTGATAGTCGGGGAGATGAATTACGTTTCGTCGCTGACATGAGATGGGGTCAAGGTTTGTTTGGATGTCCGGTGTTTCATGCTTAGATAGGGAGCTTCTGCCTCTTCTTCCTTTTCTTTTTTTTTTTTTCTTCTTCTTCTTCTTCTTCTTCTTCTTCTTCTTCTTCTTCTTCTTCTTCTTCTTCTTCTTCTTCTTCTTCTTCTTCTTCTTCTTCTCCTTCTCCTTCCTCCTTCCTCCTTCTCCCTCCTCCTCCTTCTCCTCTTCCTCCTTCTCCTTCTCCTTCCTCCTCCTCCTTCCTCCTCCTCCTCCTCCTCCTCCTCCCCTCCTCCTCCTCCTCCTCCTCCTCCTCCTCCTCCTCCTCCTCCCCCCCTCATCCTACTCCTCCTCCTCCTCCTCGTCCCCTCCTCCTCCTTCCCCTTCCTCGTCCTCCTCCCTCCTTCCCCTTCCTCGTCCTCCTCCCTCCTTCCCCCATTCCTCCTTAACCTCCTCCTCCTCTTCCCCCCTTCCTCCTCCTCCTCCTCCCCTTCCTCCCTTACTCCTCCCCTTCCTCCTCCTCCTCCTCCCCTTCATCCTCCTCCGCCTCCCCTTCCTCCTCCTCCTCCTCCTCCTCCTCCCCTTCCTCCTCCTCCTCCCCTTCCTCCTCCTCCTCCTCCTTCTCCTCCTCCTCCTCCTCCTCCTCCTCCTCTCCCTCCCGAGAAGATAAGCTGATACATTTTGTGGATTCTGTTGTCATAATGTTCGCGATGAGCCACTGTAATTTGCAAGCTGTTGCTCCTTCCGCTTCTTGGAAGAGGGAGGAGAGGGGGTGAAGGGAGGGGGGAAGTAAGAAGGGAGAAAAGAGAAAGGGGGAAAAGGGAGGAAGGGAGAAGGGGGGGAAGGGAGGGAAAGGGAAGGAGGGGGGGAAGGGGGGGGGAGGAAGGGAAAAGAAGGGAGAGAGGGAAGGAGGGAGGAAGAGGGAAAAGGGAGGGGAGTGAAGGAGGAGGTAGAGGAGGAGGGAGGAAGGAGAAAGGGGGAAAGAGAGGGATGAAGAAGAAAGAGGAGAGAATGAGGGAGGAAAGGAGAAAGGGGGGAAAGAGAGGGATGAAGAAGAAAGAGGAGAGAGGAATGGAGAAGGGACCAACAGAAGGGGAAGAGAAGGGAGAAGGAAAGGATGGAAGAATAAGAACAAGAAGACAGAATAAAGAGGGAAGAGAAAGCCGTCGATTATTTTGCCTTATATTTTACAGTTTTAGAAAGATGTGGAACTTCTGCCTTTTCTTCCTTTTTTTTTTTCTTCTTCTTCTTCTTCTTCTTCTTCTTCTTCTTCTTCTTCTTCTTCTTCTTCTTCTTCTTCTTCTTCTTCTTCTTCTTCTTCTTCTTCTTCTTCTTCTTCATCTTCTTCTCCTCCTCCTCCTCCTCCTCCTCTCCTTCTCCTTCCCTCCCTCCTCCTTCTCCTTCCTTCTCCTTCTCCTTCTTTCTTCTTCTTGTCCTTCTTCTTCTTCTTCTTCTTCTTCTTCTTCTTCTTCTTCTTCTTCTTTATCATCTCCTTCGTCTCCGTCTCCTCCTCCTCCTCCTCCCCCCCCTCCTCCTCCTCCTCCTCCTCTTCGTCTTTCCCGATTGCATTCAAAGGAACAACAACAACAACAACAACAACAACAAAAGCGAAAGTTCCGTTTGAAAATAGAAATAAAAGAATAAATGATTAATACGTGAATTAAAAGATACAGAAGGGAAAGGAAAGGAGTGATGGAGATGCAATCCATTTTGAATTCAGGAAATTAAAAGCCAATTCTTTTACAAGTCAAAAGGAAAGAAAGAAAGAAAGAAAGAAAAAATGTTTAGGTTGTGGAATTTTCTTCTTCATCTTTCATTTTGCTTGTGGATCTTGAAGAGATTATTGATTATGAAATTGCAGGCTGTAAAGTTTACGGCCGAGGAAAATTGGGATGTAATTGTTTGGTGAATTTTTTTTCTCTCTCTTTCTTTTAGACTTTGAGTGTCGTCATACTCCCCGCGTCTCTCTCTCTCTTTCTTTCTTTCTTTCTTTTCTCTCTCTTTCTTTCTCTCTTTATTCTCTTTTCTCTCTTTTTTCTCTCTCTTTATTCTCTCTTTATTCTCTCTCTCTCTCTCTCTCTCTCTCTCTCTCTCTCTCTCTCTCTCTCTCTCTCTCTCTCTCTCTCTCTCTCTCTCTCCTCTCTCTCTCTCCCTCCCTCCTCCTCTCCCTCTCTCCTCCTTCCCTCTCCCTCTCCCTCCCTCCCTCCTCCCTCTCCCTCCTCCCTCCCCTCCCTCCCTCCCTTCCCTCTCCCTCCTTCCCTCCTTCCCTCCTTCCCTCCCTCCCTCCCTTCCTCCCTCCCTCCCTTCTTCTCTCTCCTTCTTCCCTCCCTCCCCTCCCTCCCTCCCTCCCTCCCTCCTTCCCCTCCCTCCCTCCTTCCTTCCTTCCTCCCTCCTCCTCCTTCCTCCCCTCCCTCCTTCCCTCCCTCCCTCCTCCTTCCCTCCTTCCCTCCCTCCCCTTCCTCCTTCACCCCTCCCTCCTTTTCCCCTTTCCCCTTTCTCCTCTCTCCCTCCCTTTTCCCTCCCTCCCTCCCTTTCTCCTCCCTCCCTCCCTTTCTCCTCCCTCCTTCGCTTTCCCCCTTTCTCCCTCTCCTCCCACGCCGTCGCCGCCCCCGTCCAAGGCAGCGAGTGCAGCCCGCCCCCGTAAGCGAGACTTTCACCGTCGCCGTAAAACTCCCGTCGATTTTTCGGACGCGAAGCCGGCGGACGGGGGTCGGCCGACTTTCCCTCCCGGGGGTTCTCTTTTTTTTTTTTTTTTTTTTGGGGGGGGGGTTGTTTGTTTGTTTGGTTGGTTGGTTTTGCTGTTTTCTCTGTTGGGATCTCTGTTGTCGTCGTCGTGTTATTGTCACTCTCACGGCCATCATCACTACATCATCATTACAACAACACCATCATCACTAAAACATCATCATTACAACAACATCATCACAACGTCATGGCAAACAACAC
>NC_091570.1:589697-597197 GCF_042767895.1 Penaeus vannamei | reverse complement strand
GTCGCGGAAGCAGGATGGAGAGAGAAAGGAAGAGAGGGAGCGAGAATAGGAGATAGGAGAGCAAAGAGAGGGGATGGAGAGGAGAGCAAATGTGGGAAACAGGAGACGGAAAGAGAGAGAAGAGGGATTAGTAGTACTAGAGGAAGGAGAGGTATAGGGAGAAAGGGAATTAAATGAGAAGTTTTGGAGAAGGGGCGCAGGGAGGGAGGAGAAGAAAGAGGCGGAGAAAGAGGAAGCACGGAAAGAGGGTGAAGAGGACTGCCAACATGACATGTTTACCGAACAGAATTGACAGTAGAAGGTTGTAATATATTCAGAATGCCGAGAACGAGGAAAGGGAAAAGGGAGAGAGGAAGCGTGAGAGAGAAAGGAGAGAAGAGGAGGGGGAAGGAGGGGGGTGGGAGAGAAGGAGGGAGGAGGAGAGCAGGAGCAAAGATGGTCTGAAGGGGCATGAAATGAACACGCACGCACGCATGCACACCCATCCAAGCATACCCACATTTGCATACAACCCAAACTCTCTCTCTCTCTCTCTCACTCTCACTTTCTCTCTCTCCCTCTCACTTTCTCTCTCTCCCTCTCACTTTCTCTCTCTCTCTCTCTCTCTCTCTCTCTCTCTCTCTCTCTCTCTCTCTCTCTCTCTCTCTCTCTCTCTCTCTCTCTCTCTCTCTCTCTCTCTCCTCCCTCCCTCCCTCCCTCCCTCCTCCCTCCCTCCCTCCCTCCCTCCCTCCCTCCCTCCCTCTCTCCCCTCCCTCCCCTCTCTCCCTCCTCCATCCCTCCTTCCCTCCTTACCCACCGCCCCCTCTCTCTCTCTCACACTCACTTTCTCTCTCTCTCTCTCTCTCTCTCTCTCTCTCTCTCTCTCTCTCTCTCTCACTCACTTTCTCTCTTTCTCTCTCTCTCTCTCTTTTTCTCTCTCACTCTCACTTTCTCTCCCTCCCTCCCTCCCTCTCTCCCTCCCTTACCCACCGCCCCCCTCTCTCTCTCACTCACTCACCCACTCACTCACTTTCTCTCTCTCTCTCTCTTTCTCGCGTGTCCCTCCCCTGTTCCCCTGTCAGTTTAACAATAAACGTTTGGAATCTGTCACCATCAAACAAACCGACAAAAAGGTTAACCCATACAAATAATGCAAAGAAATAAAGCGGTAAGATAAACAGCGAAGAAAGCAATAAATTCACGATGAATGAGACAAATTTAGGAGAAAACTAAGGCGACAATCATGTGTTTGTTTGTTTTATTACTTCCCTTAAGTTCCTTTTTTATGCCATTTAACCTTCGGGATTTAACCTTACGTTCCCCTTTCCCGCCATTTTACCTTCGGTTTTTGTTCCATTTCCCGTTGTTCTATTTCTCGTTGTTTTCTTTCTTCCTTTCCCTTCTTATTCCCTTCATCGCCTTTTTTCTTTTCCTTTCCTTTTTTTAGATTATTTTTCTCTCTTTTTTATCTCTTTGTTTTTTCTTTCTTTCTTTTCCTCTTATTCCCATCACCGCCTTTTTTCCTTTCTTTTCCTTTCTTTTTCATTTCCCTCCTTTTTTTCTAGATCACTTCTCTCCCTTTTTTTCCTTCTTCTTCGGATGTGGTAGCCACCGGTCACAAATCTCGGTAATTGTAGTTGTAACGGCTTCGGTGTGTGTGTGCGTTGGGCGGCGCCATGATGGATCGCCCCCCCCCCCCCCGTTCATTTGCGGCGCCCATGAAAGTCCGCTGTCTGTTGGTAATGCGGGGGGGGCGGGGGATTTACTACGCCGGCCGGGGATGGTTAGGGGGGTGGTGGGTGGGTGGGTGGGGGAGGGGAGGGGAGGGGTGGGAGGTTTTCGGGTTTTAATGATTTATTTTTATTTTTAGGTTTTGTTTTGTTGTTGTTGTTGTTGTTGTTGTTGTTGTTGTTGTTGTTGTTATTATTATTATTATTGTTATTGTTGTTATTATTATTGTTATTATTATTATCATTATTATAATAATAATAATGATTATTATTATTACTGTGAGGCGTGGATGTTTATTGTCATTGTTGGTAATGATGTTATTCTTTTTTGTTGTTTTTTCTTCATTTTATTATTATTTTTTTTATGCCGTTTTCGAATTTTAGCTGTTGTTTTTTTATTTATTGGAAAGTATTTCTAGTCATTTATCTATATTTTTAATGCAATTAGGATTGAATGGTTGATTTAATTACTCGATAAGTATGGTGGGAGAGTTGGGGTTTGAGGGGGGGGGGGGGGGGGGGGGGGAGGAGGCACTGAGGGAAGTCTGATCCAGACAGCATTTAAAGGAGGGTAGTGAGAAAGGAGAGAAAGGAGAGAAAGGAGAAAAAGGAGAAAAAGGAGAAAAAGGAGAAAAAGGAGAGAAAGGAGAGAAAGGAGAGAAAGGAGAGAAAGGAGAGAGAAAGGAAGGAGAGAAAGGAAGGAGAGAAAGGAAGGAGAGAAAGGAAGGAGAGAAAGAGAGAGAAAGGAAAGAGAAGGAAGGAGAGAAAGGAAGGAGAGAAAGTAAGGAGAGAGTAAGGAAGGAGAGAAAGGAAGGAGAGAAAGGAAGGAGAGAAAGGAAGAGAGAAAGGAAGGAGAGAAAGGAAGGAGAGAAAGGAAGGAGAAAGGAGAGAGAGAGAGAGAGAGAGAGAGAGAGAGAGAGAGAGAGAGAGAGAGAGAGAGAGAGAGAGAGAGAGAGAGAGAGAGAGAGAGAGAGAGAGACAGACAGAGAGAGAGAGACAGAGATAGACAGAGAGAGACAGACAGACAGACAGAGACATAAATGCGTGGAATTGTTTAATAAGAAAGAGAATCAATTATTCATGTGAAAGAGGAAGGTACCGGAAGTAACTGAAAATGTCGATGCGCGAGAATTGGAAAGAGAGAGAGGAGGAGGGAGGGAGGGAGGGAGGAGGAGAAAACCTCATTAGTAACAGCTGGTGTCATTTTATGGGAAAAGGGGGGGGATGGATATGAAGGGAGAGGGAGAGAGAGAGGGGGGAGAGGGAGAGGAAGAGAAAGAGGGAGAGAGAAGAGATCGAGAGAAAGAGGGAGAGAGAGAGAAAGGAAGAGAAAGAGGGAGAGAGAGAGGAAGAGAAAGAGAGAGAAAGAAAGAGGGGGGAGGGGAATATTGACCTCACCTTTGGGGAATAAGAACGGGGATCACACGAATGAGATAAAAAAATAAGTACAAACGAAATCAACACCGAGGAAAAGGGAAGAGGAGAGACGCAAGGTATAGAGGAGGAGAATGAGGGAGAGGGAGAGAGGGAAGAGGAAAGAGCGAATGGCATGAGGAGAGGGAAGAGGAGAAAGAAGAGATAACCAAGGCAGAAGTCTAGAACGAGGGCAGAGGGAGAAAGGGGAAGGGAAAGAGGAAGGGAAGAATGGGAGAATAAGATATAGGATTATGTGACGTCATTAGGAGGTATGTGAGCGCTGACACTTGCTGACGTTCGTGCCGGCGCAGCGCGGACCGGGTGGGCATTATGGGGGGAGGGGAGGAGGAAGGGGAAGGAGGAGGGGGAGGGAGAGGTTGAGGAGGGAGGGAGGAGAGGTTGAGGGAAGGGAGGGGGAGGAGAAGGAGGAGCGGGGGGGAGGAGGAGGAAGGGAAGGGGGAGGAGGAGGGGAAGGGGAAGGAAGGGGGAGGAGGAGGAGGAAAGGGAAGGAGGAGAGGGAGGGGGAAGGGGGAGGAGGAGGAGGAGGGGCGGGGAAGGGGAAGGGAGGAGGGGAAGGGGAGGAGGAGGGGCGGGGAAGGGGAAGGGAGGGGGAGGGGGAGGAGAAGGGGCAGGGAAGGGGAAGGGAGGGGGAGGGGGGGCAATCAGAAGCAATCACAGAAGGCGACGTAGGAATATTAGGGAAAATCGAATAAAGGAAAAAGGGGGAGAAATAAGATACGAGAGGAGAGGAGGAAGAAGAGAGAGAAAATCAAATATGATGCTTGCTCTTTCTCTCTTTCTTTCATTCTTTTTTCCTTCTTTCTTTCTTTCTTTCTTTCTTTCTATTTTTCCTCCATTCTTTCTTTCTTTCTTTCTTTCTTTCTTTCACATATAAAAATCCACTGAAAAAAAACGGTGCAGAATAATAGAACAAGAAAAATAAGGTTAAAAAATCGGCTTGGAGATAAGAGAGGTAGAAAGAAGTGCCTGATACGAGGGAGAAAAAGTAACGGACGAAAGGAGAGAAATTAGGGAAGAGACAAGAGAGATTACATAGAAGAAGAAGAAAAAGCGTGCGAGGAAATTGGAAAAGTTTGCAAAGAAGACGTACACGGAAAGGAAACAGAATGAGGAGGGAGACAAAAACGAATAAGAGAGAATTAGGAAGGCTAAGAGGATTTGGAAGGTTGCGAAAGGGGAAATTAGCGAAAGAGGAGATGCCAGAAAAGGCAGAATAAAAGAGAGGTGATGAAACGGAATGTCGAGAAAGGTGAGATACTATTAAGGGAGAAATTTATATAAAGGAAAATAGGATAAACGTAAAGAAAGAGAGCAAAGGAGAAGAAAAAAAAAACAGGAATGGATTAAGGAAGAGCGACAAAGAACGATAAAAATGGGATTAAAAGGGAATTTCCGGGAGAAGGATGGAATTCAGTGATGACGAATAAGAAGAATTACGGAATGGGAGCAAATCTGCGAAAGGGAAATAGAAGAGAAACAGAGAAGAAAAATATACGTACAAGGCAGAAGGACCGGTAAAAGTGCTAAAAGATGAGGAAGACAGGGTGAGACAAAGAAAGAGCGAGAGAAAGCAAACAAAGAGAGAGCGAGAGAAAGCAAACAAAGAGAGAAAGAGAGAGCGAGAGAAAGCAAACAAAGAGAGAAAGAGAGAGCGAGAGAAAGCAAACAAAGAGAGAAAGAGAGAGCGAGAGAAAGCAAACAAAGAGAGAAAGAGAGAGCGAGAGAAAGCAAATAAAGAGAGAGCGAGAGAAAGCAAAATGTAAACAAAGAAAGCAGTGTTGTATAAAAGCAAGGGAGAGAGTCAAAGAATGTTAAAGATAACAAGGGTTTTAATAACAAAGAGGAGAATAAGAGAAAGTAGATATGTCAAAGGAAGCAAGACTGACAAATGTGTAAAATAAGAAAGCGTGACTAGGGGAAAGTAATAGATAAAGAGAATAAGATAGAGTAGGAATGTAAAAAGAGAAAATTGAAGACAATAAGAATAAAAAAAGACGACCACAAAAAGGACAAGGAGTGAGTGAGTGAGTGAGTGAGTGAGTGAGTGAGTGAGTGAGTGAGTGAGTGAGTGAGTGAGTGAGTGAGTGAGTGAGTGAGTGAGTGAGTGAGTGAGTGAGTGAGTGAGTGAGTGAGTGAGTGAGAGAGAGAGAGAGAGAGAGAGAGAGAGAGAGAGAGAGAGAGAGAGAGAGAGAGAGAGTGAGAGAGTGAGTGAGTGAGTTAGTGAGTGAGAGAGAGAGAGAGAGAGAGAGAGGAGAGAGAGAGAGAGAGAGAGAGAGAGAGAGAGAGAGAGAGAGAGAGAGTGGTGAGTGTGTGTGTGTGTGTGTGTGTGTGTGAGTGAAAGGCAGGTCGGGAAGGCGCTGAAGGAGGAGTGAACAGCATCGTTTCCTCCCTTGCTCTGGCGGCTCCCTCGCCCCGCCCTCTCCTCTCCTCGGCCTGGACGTGGCGGCATTATCGTAACTCGGGGTGGGCGGGGGCGGGGTGAGGAGGGGGTGGGGTGGGGGGATGAAGGAGGGTGGGGTGGGGGGAGGAAGGAGGGAGTGGGGTTGGGAGAGCAGGAAGGGGCGGGGTGAGGAAGGGTGACAGCGGTGAGAGGGCGAAGGGGGGTGGAGTTGGGGGAGGAAGGAGGGGCGAAGGGGTGAGGAAGGGGTATCAGCGGTGAGAGGGTGGAGGGGGTGGGGTGGGGGAGGAAGGAGGGGCGAAGGGGGTGAGGAGGGGGTGGCAGCGGTGAGAGGGCGGAGGGGGGTGGGGTGGGGGTGAGGAGGAGGATAAAGTGACAAGACCGATGGGGAGGAAGGATCGTTTTATTTATTTTATTTATTTTATTATGTCTGTGTTTGTTTCTTGTGGATATGGGGAGAGGAGGACAGGGAGAAGGTGTAAGGAAGAAATGCGTTAGTTCTCCTTTCTTCTGTTATTCATTCGCCCCCCCCCTCCTCTTGTCTTCCTTCCTTATTTCTCTTTCTCTTCTTCCTCCCTTCCACTCTTTTGTTACTTTTCTCCTCCATTTTGTCCCATCTCCTTTCCCCTTCCATAGACTCCCCTCCCCTCCCTTCTCTCTCTTTTCTCCTCCCCCTTTCCCCTCTCTTCATCTTCCTTATCTTCCCCTTTTTCCTCTTCTCCTCCTTTTCCTCTTCTCTTCTCCCCTTTCCACCTTTTCCTCCTCTCCTCCTTTCCCTTTTCTCCTCCTATCCCCCTCCCCCTTTTCCCTTTCCCTCCCCTCCCCCTCCCCCTCTCTCCCCTCCCCACTCCCCTCCCCTCCCTCTCCTCCCCCCTCTCCGCCTCTCCTCTCCCCCTCTCCCCTCCCCTCTCTCCCCTCCCCCTCTCCCCTCTCCCCTCTCCCCCTCTTACCCAACGCTCTCCAACGTACATCAAGAGGATTCTAACACGGTGGAACTTTTCGATATATTGGAAATGGCGGATGAAGGAAAAGGGAGAAGAGCTGGGAGGATGATGATGGTGATGATGATGATGATGAAAAGGAGGTTTGATGATAATCATAATGTGGATAAATTAGGATAATGGTGATGATGGTGATGATGATGATGATGATGATGATGATGATGATGATATTGGTTTTGGTAAAAGGAGGTTTGATGATAATCATAATGTGGATAGATTAGGATAATGGTGATGATGGTGATGAGGATGAATGAGGATGAGGATGAGGATAATGATAATTGTAGTGAAAGTAGTTTTGATAATGAAGATAAATGTTGATAGAATTGTGATAAAGGCGATGATGATTATATTAATTGTAGTTATCGTAAAAGTAGTTTAGATCATGGTGATAATGTAGATAAAATTATGATAATGGTGGTGATGATGATGGTAATAATGTTATGGTGGAGGACGACGATGAGGAAGATCAGGAAAAGGAGGAGGAGGAAGGATAAATAAAGAAAAAAGAAAGAGGAGTAATGCCCGAGGTTTGAGTTAAGGAGGAGGAGGAGGAGGAGAAGAAGAAGAAGAAGAAGAAGAAGAAGAAGAAGAAGAAGAAGAAGAAGAAGAAGAAGAAGAAGAAGAAGAAGAAGAAGAAGAAGAAGAAGAAGGGGGTGGTGGAGGAGGAGGAGGTAGTGGTGGTGGAGGGTGGGGGAAGGAGAAGGAGGAGGAGGAGGAGGAGGACGAGGACGAGGACGAGGGAGGAGGAGGAGGAGGAGGAGGAGAGGGGGGAGAAGGAGGAGAAGAACAAGACGAGCGCGGATCGAAGGAGAGAGAAGGGCCCATAAATAGGATCTTGAGATGGAGGCGAAGAATGTGTGAAGATCGTTGAAGAAGGTGTGGGAAATGGGGAGAGTGGGGGAGGGAGGGGGAGATGGAGGTGTTTGGGGGAGATAGAGGGGAGGGTGAGAGGGAG
>NC_091570.1:574697-584697 GCF_042767895.1 Penaeus vannamei | reverse complement strand
GGATATTTTCTCTTTCGCGAATCTCTTGGCCTTTTGAACAATATTTTTATATATCTTCTTGACTCACTTTGAGCTGAATTGTACCATCGTGAATCGTTGTTTTTTATTTATTTATTTATTATTATTATTATTATTATTATTATTATTATTATTATTATTATTATTGTTATTATTATTATTATTATTATTATTATTATTTATTATTATTATTATTATTATTATTATTATTATTATTATTATTATTGTTATTGTTATTGTTATTGTCATTATTATTATTATTATTTGTTGTTATTATTTTTTTATTATTATTTTTTTTTTATCTCCAGGATTGTCAAAGAATTGTTATCATTTTATGTGTAATGGATAATGCTCTTAGCTTGATTGAAGCTTGACGCCATTTTGACCCATTATTCACACATTATTTCTCTTTCATATCGCGGGCAGTCCTTTTTCGTAAATCTCTCGGATCCAGGAGCAACATTATCATAATGTCATACGCTCCTGAGAACGGCGTGACGTAATGAACCGTTGTTAACACTTTATCTCTCTCTCTCTCTCATCGTGGAAGATTTTTTTTTTTTTTTTCGTAAATCTCTCGGGACCTACGATTGGCGGATATTACTACGTGTCAGGAGTGTTATTACTACGCCAATCCTCTTCTCTCTCTCTCTGTCTGTCTCTGTCTGTCTGTCTCTCTCTCTCTCTCTCACTCTCTCTCTCTCTCTATCTGTCTGTCTGTCTGACTGTCTGTCTATCCATCTGTCCTGTCTCTCGTCTCCATCTCTCTCTCTCTCTCTCTCTCTCTCTCTCTCTCTCTCTCTCTCTCTCTCTCTCTCTCTCTCTCTCTCTCTCTCTCTCTCTCTCTCTCTCTCTCTCTCGCTCTCTCTCGCTCTCTCTTTCGTGCTTCCCCCTTCCCCTCTATCATCTCCCTCTCTTTCCCCCTTTCTCTCACCCCCTCTCCCTCTCTCCACCCCCTTTTCCTCTACCCTCCCTCCCTCTCTTTTCTCCTCTTCCCCCCCCCTTTTCTCCCCTTTCCTTCTTCCCTCTCCCTCTTCACCCCTCCCCTCTCCAATCCCACCCTCTCCCTAATTTTCCTTCCCCCATCCCCTCTCCCTCCCCTTCTTCACTCCTCTCCCCCTCCCCTCCCCCTTCTCTTCCCTCCCTCTCTCCCTCCCCCTCTCTTCGTCACCTCTCCCCCTCCCTCTCTCCCCTTCCTCTTCCTCACCTCCCCCTCTCCTTCGTCACCTCCTCCCTCTCCTTCCTCACTTCCCCCTCTCTTCCTCACCTCCCCCTCCCTTCCTCACCTCTCCCTCCCTTC
This sequence comes from Penaeus vannamei, assembly GCF_042767895.1. Lineage (NCBI taxonomy): Eukaryota > Metazoa > Arthropoda > Malacostraca > Decapoda > Penaeidae > Penaeus > Penaeus vannamei. Next base: position 583,379 of record NC_091570.1, on the reverse strand, counting down.
CTCACCTCTCCCTCTCCCTCTCTCTCTCTTCCTCCCCTCTCCCTCTCTTCGTCACCCCCCCCCCAGCATAATAATGGGAATTTGAAATTGCAGGAGGGCGTGTCTTCATAGGCTTAGTCACCGCACTTCTATCAGAGCAGAGGCCTCGTTGGGACGCGGTAATGACACGGTGGCCGCTTTTGACGGATAAGCTTGGCGGGGTTGGGGGTTGATGGAGGGGGTAGAGGGAAGGAGAAGGAAGGGCATTGTGGGTGTGGAGTGGGTGGAGTGGGCAGGGGAGGAAAGGGAGGAGTGGTAATGAGGTGAGGGTGAGGTGAGGGGGAGGAAAGGGAGGCGGTGGGGTGGGGAGTGGGGTGAAAGTCAGGTAGGAGAAATAGGAGTGGCGGTGGTGTGGGGGTGGGGTGGGGAGGAGGCGGGTGAGAGGAGGAAAGAGTAGGCGGTGGGGTGGGGGATGAGGGGGAGAGGAAAGGGAGGTGGTGGGGGTGGGGGTGGGGGTGGGAGGTGAAGGAAGGGGATATTTATAATGTCTTTGTCACATGACTTATTTTTTTGTGGGGGAGGGTAGGGGGGAGGGGGGAGGGTGGGGGTAGGTTATTTCACCGGTGAAAAGTCGTAATGGGAGAGATTGGGGGAAACTTTATTGTTATTAATGTTGTTGTTGTTGTTCTTGTTATTTTTGTTTTTTTTCCTGTTCTTGTTCATCTTCCTCTCTTTTGTTATCATGACATTGATAGTTTCTTGGTATTGTGCTATCCTACTTGTTTGTGTTGACAGTCGTGGAGGGTGGATGGGTTGCAGTTGGGAGTGATTTATTATATATATATATATATATATATATATATATATATATATATATATATATATATATATATATATATATTTTTTTTTTTTTTTTTCTTTCTTTCTTTCTTTCTTTCTTTCTTTTTTTGTTATTGTTACATTGATAAAGATTAATTTATTATCATAAATGTTGTGTGTGTGTGTGTGTGTGTGTGTGTGTGTGTGTGTGTGTGTGTGTGTGTGTGTGTGTGTCCAAACTACTATGCTTTGTAAGTACGAGTTGTAGCGTGTCGGCATTGTTGTACTCGTTAACTGCTGCGATCACGTGACAGATTCTTTATGGACCCAAATGACTGCGGTTGAAGGTAATGCTACGTACGGCATTTAATGAGTGTACGTGTTGGTGGCAAGGGAGGCATTTTCCGTCGGAAGCCAGGCAATTTAGGGCGTTTTTGTTCTCGTATATTTTTGTTCTTCCTGCCTGTCAGATTGTCATTCTCGCTGGTTCCGTCTTCGTCTCTCACACTTTCGTTCTCTGTCTCGCTTTCTCTGTGTCTCTTTGTTTGTTTGTCTCCCCTCTTTCTCGCTCTTTTTCCTCCTTCCTCCCGTCTCCCTTCTCTCTCTCTCTCTCTCTCTCTCTCTCCCTCTCTCTCTCTCTCTCTCTCTCTCTCTCTCTCTCTCTCTCTCTCTCTCTCTCTCTCTCTCTCTCTCTCTTTTTTCTCGCTCTTTCTCTCTCTCTCTCCTTTTTCTCGCTCTTTCTCTCTCTCCTTTTTCTCGCTCTTTCTCTCTCTCTCTCTCATTGTCTTATCCGCTGACAGACACGCACGCACGAAGCAGTTCTTTTGAGTCGACGTTCTTTGAAACGTTTCGCTTCAAACGTTTAAGGTTCACAGTCGCCGAGTGTCCCCGTGCCTTTTTTTTTTTTTTTTTTTTTTTTTTTTTTTTTTTTTTGACTGACTTGTCGAGCGCTCTCGTGACCTTCTCCTATTCCCGTTGTTGTTGTTGTTGTTGGTACTGTTGTTATTGTTCGTCTCTTTCTCATCTTTTTCCGTGTTGTTTGTTCTTTTGTCTGGCGGTTGTGGATTATTTTTTTCTTTCTTTCTTTCTTTTGGAAGCAAGGTTGAAGATGCGAGTACGCTGTGGTGAATATTTTGTTTTATTTTATTCTGTGTATTACCACAACCCTCACTCCCCCTTACTCCCTGCCCTGACCCCCCCCCCCCTTCGAAGCCCCCACTCCCCACCCAACCCCCACGCACCCCTTACCACAACCCTCACTACCCCTTGCTCCCTCCCCCTCCCTCCACTCCCACACCCCATTCTGCGACGCACAGTGTTGCCAGTGGGCCGATGGCGTTAATGAGGCGAGGATATTACCGCTCATGGCGACACTGACAAATGTTAAGCGTCGGGGGTGGGTGGGGAGTGCTTGTGAGGGGTGGGCGGGTGTGTTGTGTCGCGGTGGGCTCGGGTGATGGATCCGTGAGGGTGGGCGGGTGGGTTGTGTTTGTTGTTGTTTTTTTTCTGTCACAGTTATTGACACCGTGTGCTTAGTCAGTTTCTCTTTTCACGGAAGCTCAGAGTTGTATGGAGAGAGGGATTACTTCGGCGTGGCTTATCCACTCGCTCGCGTGCTTATTCGTTCAGTCTGTAATTCACTCTCACAAACTTTTAGGCATTTATTTTCTCTCTCTCTCTGTTTCTATCTTTCTCTTTCTCATTCTCGTTCTCATTCTCATTCTCATTCTCATTCTCATTCTCATTCTCATTCTCATTCTCATTCTCTCTCTCTCTCTCTCTCTCTCTCTCTCTCTCTCTCTCTCTCTCTCTCTCTCTCTCTCTCTCTCTCTCTCTCTCTCTCTCTCTCTCTCTGCCTCTCTCTTTCTCTCTTTCTCTCTCTCAGTCTCTCTCTCTCTCTCTCTCTCTCTCTCTCTCTCTCTCTCTCTCTCTCTCTCTCTCTCTCTCTCTCTCTCTCTCTCTCTCTCTCTCTCTCTCTCTCATTCTCTCTCTCTCTCTTTTTCAATCTCTCTCTCTCTCTCTCCTTTTTCTCACTCCCCCCTCTCTCTCTCTCTCTCTCTCTCTCTCTCTCTCTCTCTCTCTCTCTCTCTCTCTCTCTCTCTCTCTCTCTCTCTCTCTCTCTCTCTCTCTCTCTCTCTCTCTCTCTCTCTCCCTCTCTCTCCCTCTCTCTCTCTCTCTCTCCCTCTCTCTCTCTTTTCCTCCCTCCCTCTTGCTTCTTCCTGCATTCCCCTCCTTCTCTTTCTATTTTCCTTCAATTTCCCATTCCACTTTCTCCTTTCCTTTGACCGCCCTCTTTCTTTCTTTCATTCTCTCTTTCTCTCACTTTAGCACACCCATTCACTCTCCGAACCATACACTGACACATTGAAAGGATGGAAGATCCCTTAAGAAAAAAAAAGAAAGAAAAAAAAAGAAAAAAAAGAAAAGAAAAAAGATAAAAAAAAGCCAAGCTCGACACGTGTCCCGATGTCCTTTGAGAAGCGAAATGACTTTGGGAAATGCTGAGGACATCGTTTGAAAATGTGTAGTCAGTTTTATTTTTCTCTATTTTTTTTTCTTTGTGTATATATTTTTTTCTCGTTTTTTTTCTTTTATTCGTTTTGTTTTGTTTTGGGTATGGATATATATTTTTTCCGATGTTTTGATTATATGATTTGTCTCCTGCTTTCCTTCTTTTTTGGTTATTTATTTTGTATTTGTTTGGTTATGTATATATTTGTCTGCCCTTTTTTCTTTTTTATTTGTTCATTTTTATGTGTATATTTTTTCTCTCATATTTTTATGTGTATATTTTCTCTCTCATTTTTTATGTGTATATTTTTCTCTCTCTTTTTATGTGTATATTTTTCTCTCTCTTTTTATGTGTATATTTTTCTCGTATCTTTATGTATATATATTTTTCTCTCATTTTGGATTTTTATGTTTTTTCTGTTGTTATTTACTCACAAAATCCTCTTTTTTTCCAGGTAAGTCGAGTTCCGGGAAGCTCCGAGGTTTACATGTGTGGCAAGTACATTTTACTGATAATAGATAGATGGATAGATGTGATACGTGGATGGATAGATGTGGTAGGTGGATGGATAGATGTGGTAGGTGGATGGACAGATGTGGGAGGTGGATGGATAGATGTGACAGGTCGATGGATAGATGTGATACGTGGATGGATAGATGTGATACGTGGATGGATAGATGTGGTAGGTGGATGGATAGATGTGGTTGGTGGATGGAAAGATGTGAGAGGTCGATGGAAAGATGTGATACGTGGATGGATAGATGTGGTAGGTGGATGGATAGATGTGATACGTGGATGGATAGATGTGGTAGGTGGATGGATAGATGTGGTAGGTGGATGGACAGATGTGGGAGGTGGATGGATAGATGTGACAGGTCGATGGATAGATGTGATACGTGGATGGATAGATGTGATACGTGGATGGATAGATGTGGTAGGTGGATGGATAGATGTGATACGTGGATGGATAGATGTGGTAGGTGGATGGATAGATGTGATACGTGGATGGATAGATGTGGTAGGTCGATGGATAGATGTGATGGATGTATAGATGTGGTAGGTAGATGGATAGATGGATGAATAGATGTGGGAGGTGGATGGATAGATGTGACAGGTCGATGGATAGATGTGATACGTGGATGGATAGATAGATGGATAGATGTGACAGGTGGATAGATATATGTTAGAGGTGGATGGATAGATGTGATAGATGGATGGATAGATGTGGTAGGTGGAGGGAAAGATGTGGTTGGTGGATGGATAGATGTGGTAGGTCGATGGATAGATGTTATACGTGGATGGATAGATGTGAGAGGTGGATGGAAAGATGTTAGAGGTGGATGAATAGATGTGATAGATGGATGGATAGATGTGGTAGGTGGATGGATAGATGTGGTAGGTGGATGGATAGATGTGGTAGGTGGATGGATAGATGTGGTAGGTGGATGGATAGATGTAGGTGGATGGATAGATGTTTTACGTGGATGGAAAGATGTGGTTGGTGGATGGATAGATGTGGTAGGTCTATGGATAGATGTGGTAGACGGATTTAGTTTTTTATAGAGACAGATTGATCGATGGATAGATAGATGGATTTTTATTTTTTATAGATGGACGCGTCTTTTTATATTCAGATGGATTGTTTGAATAATAAAGAAATGGGTTTTATGTTTTGTTATGTTTTTTTTACAGATTAATTGATAGATATATTTTTTTTTTTACGTTTTGTGTATATAGATAAATGGATTTTATTTTCAGTGGATAGATGGCAGATGGGTATATATATATATATATATATATATATATATATATATATATATATATATATATATATATATATATATATATATTTAGCATGCAATTTTTCCAATTTTATTCATGTTTACTGGTAGGTGTTTGCATCTCGCTGGGTTTACGTGATCCGTATTTATTTATTTATTTATTTTATTTGTTGTTTATTTTTTGCGTTTTGGTTTACATTTGTTTGCACAAAGGTGTTTGATGTTAATTAATTTATTTGATATTGATTCCTTAGTGACTTATTGATCCAGATTTTAATGGTCACTGATTGATTTGGTCGATGATTGGGAATGGATTGTTAATTGCTGAAGGCGAGATGAGGGAAAGTTTCTGTAAATTTAAAGTCAAATAGATATTCTGCAATATATAAAAAATACATTTGCTTATACATATATGCACGCATACATACATATATACATTTAGACGCACGCACGCACGAACGCACGCACGCACGCACACACGCACGCACGCACGCACGCACGCACACACACACGCACGCACGCACGCACGCACGCACGCACGCACGCACGCACGCACGCACGCACACACACACACACACACACACACACACACACACACACACACACACACACACACACACACACACACACACACACACACACACACACACACACGCACACACACACACACACACACTCACGCTCACACTCATGTTTATATTTATCTTCATATTTATATTCGTATATGCATATGTATTTGTATTTTTACATGTAATTGTATATGCGTATGTGTATACATATGTATATGTATATATGTATATGTATATATATATATATATATATGTATATATATATATATATATATATATATATATATGTATATATATATATATATATATATATATATATATATATATATATATATATATATATATATATATATATGTATATGTATGTATTTTGCTGTCCAGTTCTCTAGTTTATTCTCTCCTCCCCTCCTGCTCTCTCTCTCTGCCTCGTGTAGCTTCTCTCTCCTCATTCATCCCTGTCTCCCCCCTTTCTCTCCTCCACCCTATCCATCTCCATTCTCTTTCATTCTTTTCTTCCATCTCCTTCATGCCTTCGTTACCCTACTCCCTTTCCCTCCTCTCTTCCTCTTCTCTCCAAACCTCGATTTCCCTCTTCGATCGTCTCTTCTTCCTAATTATCCTCCGACCTGGAAGCCTCTCCTCTTCCTCCTGTCCTTCCCCCTCTTCTCTCTCCATCTCCTCTTCCCTTCTTCTGCTCCCCTTCCTCCTCTTCTCTCCCCACCTCCTCCTCTTCCCTCCTCCAGCTCCTCTTTCCCCTCTTCTCTCCCCACCTCTTTCCCCCTCTTCCCTCCTCCAGCTCCTCTTCCTCCTGCCCTTCCTCCTCTTCTCTCCTGCCCTTCCTCCTTTCTCTCCTGCCCTTCCTCCTCTTCTTTCCCCACCTCCTCCTCCTCTTCCCTCCTGCCCTTCCTCCTCTCCTTTCCCCACCTCCTCCTCCTCTTCTTTCTCCACTTCCCTCCTTCTGCTCCTCTTCCTCCTGCCCTTCCTCCTTCTTCCCTCACCTCCTCCTCCTTCTTCTCCCCACCTCTTCCTTTCTTCTCTCCCCACCTCTTCCTCTTCTCTCCCCACCTCTTTCCTCTTCTCTCCCACCTCTTTCCTCCTCTTCCCTCCTCCAGCTCCTCTTCCCTCCTGCCCTTCCTCCTCTCCTTTCCCCACCTCCTCCTCCTCTTCTTTCTCCACTTCCCTCCTTCAGCTCCTCTTCCTCCTGCCCTTCCTCCTCTTCCCTCCCCACCTCCTCTCCCCTCCTCCAGCTCCTCTTCCTCCTGCCCTTCCTCCTCTTCTCTCCCCACCTCCTCTTCCCTCCTCTTCCTCCTGCCCTTCCTCCTCCTTTTCCCTCCTGCCCTTCCTCCTCTACCCTCCTCCTCCTCCTCTTCCCTCCTGCCCTTCCGCCTCCATCCCGGAAGCGGCTCCTCGCCTGCCCCCTTTAAAAGCGCGCATCAGCCTCCGCCGCAGTCGCTGCCTTCATCAGCATATCACTCGCACGCCAATGCCGTAGTAGTAGTAGTAGTAGTGGTGTAGCAGTAGTAGTAGTAGAAATAGTAGTAGTAGTAGTAGTAGTAGTAGTAGTAGAAATAGTAGTAGTAGTAGTAGTTGTAGTAGTAGTAGTAGTAGCAGTAGTAGTAGTAGTAGTAGTAGTAGTAGTAGTAGTAGTAGTAGTAGTAGTGGTGTAGTAGTGGTAGTAGTAGTAGAAATAGTAGTAGTAGTACTAGTGTAGAAGTAGTAGTAGTAGAAATAATAGTAGTAGTAGTAGTAGTAATAATAATAGTAGTAGTGGAAATAGTAGTAGTAGTAGTAGTAGTAGTAGTAGTAGTAGTAGTAGTAGTAGTAGTAGTAATAGTAGAAGTAGTAGTAGGGTAGTAGTAGAAATAGTAGTGGTAGTAGTAGTAGTAGTATAAGTAATAGTAGTGTAGTAGTAGTAGTAGTGGTGGTAGCAATAGTAGTTGTAGTAGTAGGATGAGGAAGTGTGTTAATCATTGTAATAGTAGTTGTTGTTGTCGTAATAGTTGCAGTAGTAAAAGAAAGAAAAGGTAATATTAGTAGTACGTGGAGGAGGATAGTAGTAGCTATAGTGCTATAGTATTAGCAGAAGTGAAAGTAATAGTAATAGTTTTAGTAGCATTAGTAATAGAAGCAACAGTAGTCATAGTAATAGAAGTAGTTGCAGTAGTTCTAGCGATCGCGCTATTGATATTAGAAATAGTAGCTGAGTGTGTCTGGGCATCCTTCCGGGAACAAGGTTGGCGCATTGGTGTTTCCACTGGTTGGGGAGGGGGATGAGGATGAGGAGGAAGGAGGAAGGGAGGAGGAGGAGGAGGAGAAGGAAGGAAGGAGGAGGAAGGAGGAGGAGGAGGAGGAGGAAGGAGGAGAGGAGGGAGGTGGAGGAGGAAGAGGAGGGGGAGGGGGGGAAGTAGGTTATGAAAAATGTATTCCTGCGACTGAGTTTTTTGGGAGGGGGAGGGAGGGGAGGGAGGAGGAGGGGAAGGAGGAGGGGAGGAGGTGGAGGGAGGAGGAGGGTGGAGGAGGAGGAGGAAGAAGAGGAAGAGGGAGGGGGAGGGGGAAAGGGTTTTGGAAAATATATTCCCTGCGACTGAGTTTTTTGGGGAGGGGGAGGAGGAGGAGCGGGAGGGGGGGAGGGGGGAAGTAGGTTATGAAAAATGTATTCCCTGCGACTGAGTTTAACGTTGTAACCGATGTTCGAAGAAAAAATAATGTATTGGGAAATGTCGGAAATCGGGGCAGTTGCTCGGGATCTTCGGGAGCGTGAAGGCGGGTTTTAAGATGTCGTTGGGGATGATTGGTGATTGTCGGAGGTTTGAGGGGTTCAAGTTGGGGTTTGGTGGGGGTGAGCGCGTGGGGTCTCGTGTCTCGCTTCTTGTTTATATTTATTTCGTTTTATAATGATTGCTTTCCCTGTATATGTATGTATATGTGCATATATATATATATATATATATATATATATATATATATATATATATATATATATATATATATATATATTATATATACATGTATGTATGTATGT
>NC_091570.1:557197-564697 GCF_042767895.1 Penaeus vannamei | reverse complement strand
TCTCCACCACCATCACCACCTTCTCCTCTTCCTCCTCATCTTTCTCTTCCTCCTCCTCCTAATCATCATCTTTCTCTTCCTCACTCCCTCCTCGTCATCTTTCTCTTCCTGATTTGCCTCCTCCTTCCTCCTCCTCCTCCTCCTCCTCCTCCTCCTCCTCCTCCTCCTCCTCTTTCTCCACCTCCCCCTCCCCCTCCTCTTCCGCCATTTCATTTCGTTTCTCCAAACCTCTTCATTTTCTTCGTCTCCCTCTTAATTTTCCTCCTCGTGAACATTAAAAGAATAAAATGTAATTTTATATCCCAACCATTTCCTCCTTAGCAATTTCATTCACGCACAGTTTGGCATAATTTAGAAGCAAAATGTGCGAGTGATCCTTCTATTTCGAGCCGAACCCAAGGCGGACTCCGCTATAGATCTTGCTACAACATCTTCAGGATTCGCTTTTAACGCTTTTTTTTATCTTTTTTTCGTTCGTTTGTTTTCTCTTTTTAATGTATCTTTCTCTCTTTCTCCTTTCTTTCTTTCTTTTTTCTTAATGTATCTTTCTCTCTTTCTCCTCTCTCTTATTTTTTTCTTTTTTTTTTTCTTTCTGTCTCTTCTCATTGTGATTCTCTCTGTGTCTGTATATATCTCTCTCTTTCTCTCTCTCTCTCTCTCTCTCTCTCTCTCTCTCTCTTTCTCTTTCTCTTTCTCTTTCTCTTTCTCTTTCTCTCTCTCTCTCTCTCTCTCTCTCTCTCTCTCTCTCTCTCTCTCTCTCTCTCTCTTTCTCTCTCTCTCTCTCTCTCTCTCTCTCTCTCTCTCTCTCTCTCTCTCTCTCTCTCTCTCTCTCTCTCTCTCTCTCTCTCTCTCTCTCTCTCTCTCTCTCTCTCTCTCCCCTCCCTCCCTCTCTCTCTCCTCTTCTTCCCTCCTCCTCTCCGTGTGATCTGATCCAAAGGAAAAGGATGAGAAAAGAAGGCGCTTAAAAGCAGCCTTGAAGTTCGGAAATTATGAGGACTCGACACGACATCCATCGAGATTCATGAGAGCATGAACTCCCTCCCCCCATACCCTCCCTCCTCCCCCTCTTCGCTCCCCCCAATTCCTCCCTCCCTCCCCATCCCCTTCGCCCCTACCCCAATTCCTCCCTTCTCCCCACCCCTTCGCCCTCACTCCCCCCATCCTTCGCCCCCTCCCCCAATTCCCCTCCCTCCCACCCCATCTACTCTAACTCACCTACATCCATTTCTCTCCCTCCTCCCTTCCCCCCCCACCCATTTTCGCTTTCGTCTTTCGCTTTCCGCCCATTTTCTCCCTCTCCCTCCCCGTCTCTCACTCACTTCCCTTTTTCTTTTCAAGGGGAGGAGGGGAGGAGGGGAACAGAGTGCAAGGAGAGGGAGAAGAGGATAGAGGATGGAAGGAGATCAAGGTCGTAACAGAGATGGAGATGGAGGAAAAAGAGAAAAAGGTTGAGGAGAAATGGAAGAGAGAGAGAGAGAGAGAGAGAGAGAGAGAGAGAGAGAGAGAGAGAGAGAGAGAGAGAGAGAGAGAGAGAGAGAGAGAGAGAGAGAGAGAGAGAGAGAGAGAGAGAGAAGAGAGACTGATGGAGAGAGAGAGAGAGAGAAAGACTGATGGAGAGAGAGAGAGAGAGAGAGAGATAGAGATAGATAGAAAGAGCAAGACAGACAGACAGACATAGATTAAGAGAATAAAATACAAATGAAGAGAAAAAGAGAGAAAAAGAAAGAGCAAGATAGAAGGAGAAAAGAAAAAGAAAGAAATCAGCACTCAATTCTTCTCTCGAGGAGCGGCATGCCTTCGCGCGCCCTCGCCGGTGCCAGTGAATTTGTTTGTGTGTATATCGACAAAGGGTTCGGACGCGCTGGAGGGAAGGAGGGCGGGAAATGGGACTCGGAAGCGCTTGGGAGAGAGCGGGGTGGAGGGGAGGTGGGAGGGAGGGAGGGGAGGGAAAGGTGGGTGGGTGGGTGGGAGGGGAGGAAGGGTGGGTGGGGAAGGAGAGGAGGGTAGGAGGGAGGAGGGGAAGAATGGAGGGAAGGGAGGTGGTAGGTGAGAGGGAGGGAGGGAAGGAGAGTGAGTGGAAGGGAGGGAAGGAGGGAGGTGGGAGGGAGGGAGGGAGGGAGGGAGGTGAGAGGGGAGGGAGAAGAGAGGGGGAGGGGGAAGAAAGAAGAGGTAGGAGGGAGGGGAAGGGGAGAAGGAGAAGGGCAGGAAGGAGAGAAGGGCAGGAAGGAGAGAAGGGGAGGAAAGAGAGAAGGGGATGGGAGAGGAGGGATAGATAGGAAGGGAGGTGGAAGGGGAAGGGGAGGAGAGGTAGGAGGGAAGGGGAGGTGGGAGGGAGAGAGAGAGACGGGAATGGGAGGTGGGAGGGACAAAGGGAGAGAGAAGGAGGTTGGAGGGAGAGAGGGAGGGGAAGGGAGGAGAAAGGTATTGAGGATAGGAGGAAGGAAGGCAGAGGAGATGAGAAAGAGGAAGGGATAGAGGGAGAGAAGAGGAAGAAAAAGAAATGAGATATGAGAAGAGAAATAGAAGATAGAGAATGGTAGAGAGGTAAAGAAAGGGATTGGGGGAGAGAAATGGGAATGATGGAAATATGATGGAAAGGAAAATGAATTTACGAAGATAAACTGATAAAAGAATAGAGAAAGGGAGACCCAGGTATAGACTGCGACAAAGAAGAGAATTCGAAAGAAAGAAAGAAAAGAAAAAAACTAGAAAGAGAACTGTGAAAATGTAAAAGGAAAAGAAAAAAATAACTGTGAAGAGAAATGAGAAAATGTAAAAGGAAAAGAAAAAAATATAACCGTGAAGAGAAAGGAGAAAATGTAAAAGGAAAAGAGAAACGTGAAAATGTAAAAAGGAAAAGAAAAAAAATATAACCGTGAAGAGAAATGAGAAAATGTAAAAGGAAAAGAGAAATGTGGAAATGTAAAAAGAATAGAAAAAAAATAAAGAGAAATGAGAAAATGAAAAAGGAAAAGAGAAATGAGAAAAAGTAAAAGGAAAAACGGAGGCAGGCGGGCGGGCGGGCGAGGAAGGATGGACGTGCGTGAGTTTTACAGCTTGTGAGTGAGTGAGTCTTGCATTCCACGGGGGTCGCTCTCGAGGCTGAAAGTCACGAGATGAGATCATGAGCGGATCGGAGGTCAGGGGGGAGGGAGGGGGGAAAGGGGAGGGAGGGGGAAGGGGAGGGAGGGGATGGAGGGTGGAGGGGGAAGGGAAGACAGCGTAGTGTAAGATGGGGGGGAAAGGAGGGAAAAGGGGAGGGTTAGGGGGAGGGTAAGGGAGTACGAGAAGAGGAGGGAAGGGGTGGGAATGGAGTAGGGGGAGAAGGGGGAGGATGGAGGAGTAAGGGGAAGGGGAGGAGGAGGAGGAAGAGGAGGAGGAGGAGGAGGAGGAGGAGAGGGAGGAGGAGGAGGAGGATGTAATTGGGTGTCGTAAGAAGAGTCTGGGTGTGAGGTCAGTGGGTGCGCGCCTTGTCGGAGTCAGTTACCTCTGGCGATTGGTAGTAAATGGTGACGAATTCTTGTCTGGAATGGGAAGGAAGACGTAGGGAGTATCAAATACACGCACATGTACAGACACACACGCGCACACCCTCCCTCCCCACACACAGAACACACACACACACGCGCGCGCGCACCCTCCCTCCACACACACAGAAAAAAGGACAAAAAACATACACAGTGAGCGAGCGAGCGTGGATGTGTGTGTGGATCTACGTTTGTGTACGTGTATGTACGTGTGCTATGGTTGTAGTTTCCCAACTTTTTTCGAAGCGCGAACCCCCTTAAGAGACATTAAAATTTGGAGAACCCTTTTGGATGTTATAGGCTTGTATACAGTACGTTAAAAGATGTAGATAAGAATTTACTCTATACTTTTATCTTTTATTGTTTTATTTTGATCGTTTGAAAGTGTGTTCGTGTATCATTATCACCGTATCTTTTGCACAGATATGCACGCTTAGCAGCCCAGCCTCCAAAGACGGAAATATCAGAGTGGAAAGCCTTTCAACAAGTGTTTCAGATTATTGTTCCTTCGTCGAAAAGCCGCCTCGGGCCCACACGCACTCGCCCGAGCTGGAATAACACGGCGTTTACATTCCGACGAGTGGCAGCCGCTTTCGTTTCGCAAAATGTTTTTGTTTTAAGCCGGTCACTTCCCTTCCCACCCTGCGAAACGTACGGAAGGGGAGGAGGGGGAGAATGTCATAACGTATGCTGCTGCTGCTAGTTCTGTTTGCTAGTGTATCTGCTAGTGCAATGATACTACTGTGAGTTTCTGCTTGTACGATGATACTACTATGATATTGTTTTATTACTACTACTTAAACTATACTACTGAGACTTGCTGTTATAGCTAAAACTGTAATTGTTCTACCAGGCCTATACTAGTACTACCGCTATTACTATTACCATTACTGCCTGTTCTACTTCTACTGGCCATTATTTTTTAAACTTCTACATCTCGAACAACTACAATTTCTGTTGCATCATAATTTCGGTGTAATTTCGAACATAAAGTACACCATAAAACAAAAACAAAAAGTACATACATAATCCAAGAGAAACGGAGAGAGGAAGAGAGGGAGAGAGCAAAAGGAGAAAAGAAAGAACGCAATTCGGAATCCAAGAGAAACGGAGAGAGGAAGAGAGAGAGAGAGAGAGAGAGAGAGAGAGAGAGAGAGAGAGAGAGAGAGAGAGAGAGAGAGAGAGAGAGAGAGAGAGAGAGAGAGCAGGAGAAGAGAAAGAACGAAATTCGGAATGGCCATCCTACCCCCCCCCCCTTCCCCTCCCCCTGTTTGGCCCTCCGCCAAGCGTATGGCCCTGTAAGATGAGGTCGTGAGAGTCGTGGGCTCGAATCCCGGGGTTTACGCCTCGTATCGTTATCGGCGCCGCGCGGTGTTGGGTATCGCAGCTGCTGCCTCCTCTGCTCTGCTCTGCCCTGCTCTGCCCTGCTCAGCTCCTTCTGATTATCTTATTTTCTGTTTTTTCTTTTACTTCTTGTTCTTTTTGCTGTTCTGTTTGCTCTCCCCTACCCTACCCTGCCCTGCCCTGTCCTGCCCTGCTCTTCTCTACCCTACCCTACCCTGCTCTGCCCTGCTCAGCTCTGCCCTGCTCAGCTCTGCCCTGCTCTGCTCTGCCCTGCCCTGCCCTGCTCTGCCCTGCTCAGCTCTGCCCTGCTCTGCTCTGCCCTGCCCTGCCCTGCCCTGCTCAGCTCCTCATCACTTCTCTGATTATCTTATTTTCTGCTTTTTCTTTTACTTATTCTTGTTGCTGTTCTGTTTGTTCTGCCCTTCTCAGCTCCTCATTACTTCTTTATTTATCTTATTTTCTATTTTTTTCTTTTACTTCTTGTGTTATTTGTTGTTCTTCAATTCTTCATTTCTTGTGTTTCTTTTCTTTTACTTCTTGTGTTTTTTGTTGTTCTTCGATTCTTCATTTCTTGTGTTTCTTTTCTTTTACTTCTTGTGTTTTTTGTTGTTCTTCAATTCTTCATTTCTGTTTGTCTTTTCTTGTGTTTCTTTTCTTTTACTTCTTGTTTTTGATGTTGATTTTCAACTTCTCATTACTTCTTTATTAAACTTTTCTGTTTTTTTCTTTTACTTGTTGTTCGTCAACTCTTCTTCTTTATTTGTCTTTTCTTGTGTTTCTTCTTTTCTTTTACTTGTTGCTGTTGTTCTTCAACTTCTCATGTCTTCTTTATTTAACTTCTCTTCTTTTTCTTCGCGTCTTCTCCTTTTCTTCCTTTGTTTCTTCTCTCCTCTTATTCTCATTCTCTCCTGCTACTTTTCCCGTCTTTCCTTTATTCTCGTCTTCTCGTCTGGTCTTCTCCTCCTTTTTTTTTTTGTTCTTGTTCGTTTTAATCCTATTAGTTTATCTTTTTTGTTGATGGAGAGAGAGGGAGGGAAGGAGGGAGAGGGAGGTAGGAGGAAGGAGGAGGAGGGGGGGAGGGGGGAGAAATCTATTTTGATCCAGACATGCTTGATCAGCACGAAGCCGGATTATTGTAGATGTTATTTTTGTCACTGTCACTGTTGCTGTTGCTATTATTATAATGACTCATAATATGTATATGTATGTACACACACACACACACACACACACACACACACACACACACACACACACACACACACACACACACACACACACACACACACACACACACACACACACACACACATATACACATACACACACACACAATATATATATTTCATATAAATACCTATATAAATAGGTATATAGATAGATCCATATAGCAATTTGCTATTAAAGCAAAACAATAATAATGATAATATATATATATATATATATATATATATATATATATATATATATATATATATATATATATATTTTAATGAAGCTTAATTCGTTTAAAATTCGTATTATATGCATTTGTTTATGTATCATTCATATATGTTTTATCAGCTTTATAAGAAACAAATAGTATGAGATTTTTATCATATTTATTTTTGGTTTGATCTTTAATCGTCCATTTATTGATTTATTTTTTATTTTATTTTTATTCAGTTTTGGGGGTTATTTTTTATCTATTCATCCATTTACCGTATTGCATAAGGTTGAAAAACAATATTAATGATGAATTTTAA
The DNA here is from genome assembly GCF_042767895.1 of Penaeus vannamei. Classification (NCBI taxonomy): domain Eukaryota; kingdom Metazoa; phylum Arthropoda; class Malacostraca; order Decapoda; family Penaeidae; genus Penaeus; species Penaeus vannamei. The sequence continues at coordinate 558,081 of NC_091570.1, read as the reverse complement.
AAATGAAAGAAAGGGTCAATCGTTATTGTTATTGCACAAAGCTATGATCAATATTAACGATAAGGAAATAAAATATAGAACGAAACTAAAAGCTATAAAAAATATTAATGATAAGGAAATTAAATATAAAACGAAATTAATAGAATCCATCGTTATCGCTATTTCATAAAGCTATAAACTATATTAATGATAAGGAAATGAAATATAGAACGAAAAAAAAAAAGTAAGAATCCAGCCTTATCCAGTTTTTTTAAGTCCTCTGCCGCCCACGCCCGATTTATTTTGATGACGGGGCAGGCGGGCGGCGCTGGAAATAAATCGTAACTGAATTATTGGCTCTGCGGGGTGACGTCGGGGAAGGGGAGGGCGGGAGGGGGAGGAGAGGAAGGAAAGGGGGAAGGGAGGGGGGAGAGGGGGAAGGGGAGGAGAGGGAGGAGGGGAAGGGGGAGGGGAGGAGGGGGGGGGAGGCAGAGAAGGGAAGGGAGGGGAAAGGAGGGGGGCAAGGAAGGGGGAGGGGGAGGGAGAGAGGAGGCAGGAGAAGGGAGGAGGGGGAAGGGAGGGAAAGGGAAGGGGGGGAGGGGGAAGGCTAAAGTAGTTCAAGGTAGTAGCTGTCGGTAAATCAGGATTTTTTTTTTTTTTTTTTTTTTTTTTTTTTTTTTTTTTTATCCTGATAATTACCTCCACCAAAGAGGTTATCATGACTACCTTCGTCACCATCACCATCTCCATCACTTAGATATGAAAGTAGTTTTTGATAGACACTTTCTGGAGTGGATTGTTGTTTTCTTTTATTGTTTTGGTGTTGAAATTATTATACATGGAAAGGTATGCAAATAAAGAAATATAAACAAATCGAACATTAATTTGTAAAGAAAGGGAGCTGA
>NC_091570.1:544697-552197 GCF_042767895.1 Penaeus vannamei | reverse complement strand
AAGAGGGGGGAGGAGGAGGAGGAGGTGGAAAGAGGGGGAGGAGGAGGAGGAGGAGGTGGAAAGAGGGGGGAGGAGGAGGAGGAGGTGGAAAGAGGGGGGAGGAGGAGGAGGAGGGTGGAAAAGAGGGGGAGGAGGAGGGAGGAGGTGGAAAGAGGGGGAGGAGGAGGAGGAGGTGGAAAGAGGGGGAGGAGGAGGAGGAGGTGGAAAGAGGGGGGGAGGAGGGAGGAGGGGAGGGAGGAGGAGGTGGAAAGAGGGGGAGGAGGGAGGAGGGAGGTGGAAAGAGGGGGAGGAGGAGGAGGAGGTGGAAAGAGGGGGAGGAGGAGGAGGAGGAGGTGGAATCAGGGGGGGGGAGGAGGGGGGGGAGGGGGAAGGAGGGGGTGGGAGGAGGAGGAGGAGGGAAAGAGGGAGGAGGAGGAGGAGGAGGAGGAGGGAAAGAGGGAGGAGGAGGAGGGGGTGGAGGTGGTGGTGGAAGGAGGAGAAGGAGGTGGAAAGAGGGGGAGGAGGAGGTAGGAGGAGGTGGAAAGAGGGGGAGGAGGAGGAGGAGGTGGAAAGAGGGGGAGGAGGAGGAGGAGGAGGTGGAAAGAGGGGGGAGGAGGAGGAGGTGGAGAGGGGGAGGAGGAGGAGGTGGAAAGAGGGGGAGGAGGAGGAGGAGGTGGAAAGAGGGGGGAGGAGGGAGGAGGAGGTGGAAGCAGTGGGTGGAGGAGGAGGAGGTGGAAAGAGGGGGGGGAGGAGGAGGAGGTGGAAAGAGGGGGAGGAGGAGGAGGAGGAGGTGGGAAAGAGGGGGGAGGGGAGGAGAGGAGGTGGAAAGAGGGGGGAGGAGGAGGAGGAGGTGGAAAGAGGGGGGAGGAGGGAGGAGGTGGAAAGAGGGGGAGGAGGAGGAGGGAGGGGAAGAGGGGAGGAGGAGGGAGGTGGAAAGAGGGGGGGAGGAGGAGGAGGAGGTGGAAAGAGGGGGAGGAGGAGGAGGAGGAGGTGGAAAGAGGGGGGAGGAGGAGGGAGGAGGTGGAAAGGGGGAGGAGGAGGAGGGAGGTGGAAAGAGGGGGGGAGGAGGAGGAGGGAGGTGGAAAGAGGGGGGAGGAGGAGGAGGAGGTGGAAAGAGGGGGGAGGAGGAGGAGGAGGTGGAAAGAGGGGGGGGAGGAGGAGGAGGGAGGAGGTGGAAAGAGGGGGGAGGAGGAGGAGGAGGTGGAAAGAGGAAAGGAGGAGGAGGAGGAGGAAGAGAAGGAGGAAGAGGAAGAGGAAGAGGAAGAAGAAGGAGGAAGAAGAAGAGGAAGAAGAAGAAGAGGAAGAAGAAGAAGAGGAAGAAGAAGAAGAGGAAGAAGAAGAAGAGGAAGAAGAAGAAGAGGAAGAAGAAGAAGAGGAAGAAGAAGAAGAAGAGGAAGAAGAAGAAGAGGAGGAAGAAGAGGATGAAGAAGAGGAGGAGGAGGAAAAAGAAGAAGAAGAAGTGGAAGAAGAAGAAGAGGAAGACGAAGAAGAAGAAGAAGAAGAAGAAGAAGAAGAAGAAGAAGAAGAAGAAGAAGAGCAGGAGGGAAGAGGGAGGGGGGTGAGAGACTGCAAGGGGGGGAGAGGGGGGGAGAGGGGTGGCGGCAGATTAACGCGGCTTGGTTTACTTCCCTATTATTCGCGGAAAGAGAAACATTGCTTTGTGTGTCTTTTATTCCTTTTCATTCTTTCAATTTATCTTGTTTATTGTCCCCTTCTCTCGTCCGTTTGCTTCTTCTTTTTTCTCCTCTTTATCTACCTTTCTTCTTAATCATTTTCTCGGTAAATTTTTCTACGGTTGGCCTATTTTAGTTTTTTTTTATATAAACTTCTTTTAGGTTTTTAAATAAATCTGTAAGAGATTAAACAAACGAATATATATATATATATATATATATATATATATATATATATATATATATATATATATATATATATATATATATATATATGTATATGTATATATATATATATATATATGTATATGTATATATATATATATATATATGTATATGTATATATATATATATATATATATATATATATATATATATATATATAGAGAGAGAGAGAGAGAGAGAGAGAGAGAGAGAGAGAGAAAGAAAGAAAGAAAGAAAGAAAGAAAGAAAGAAAGAAAGAAAGAAAGAAAGAAAGAAAGAAAGAAAGAAAGAAAGAAAGAAAGAAATAAAAAAAAAAAGAAAGAGAGAGAGAAAGAAACAGAAAGGAACAGTTGCTAACACTTCCGAGAATCGAGCCCTTGTGAAATAGATGTGTGACTCAGCCAGAGTAATAAGATCAAGGAGAACACACACAGCAGTAGTAACAACAAAGTCGCTCGCACTCCCCCCCATGCTCCCCACACACCCCACCTCCTCTCCACCAGTGGTCCCCATCTCCTCTCCCCCATGCTCCCCACACACCCCATCTCCTCTCTCCCAGTGGTCCCCACACCCCCATCTCCTCTCCCCCATGCTCCCCACACTCCCATCCCCTCTCCCCCATGCTCCCACACACCCCACCTTCTCTCCCCCATGCTCCCCACACACCCCATCTCCTCTCTCCCAGTGGTCCCCACACCCCCATCTCCTCTCCCCCATGCTCCCCATCTCCTCTCCCCCATGCTCCCCACACACCCCACCTCCTCTCCCCCATGCTCCCCACACTCCCCACCTCCTCTCGTCTCCCCCAGTGCTCCCGACTCCCCCATGCTCCCCACACCCCATCTCCTCTCCCCCATGCTCCCCCACACTCCCACCTCCTCTCCACCATGCTCCCCACACACCCCCATCTCCTCTCCCCCCATGCTCCCCACACTCCCATCCCCTCTCCCCCATGCTCCCCACACACCCCATCTCCTCTCCCCCAGTGCTCCCCACACACCCCACCTCCTCTCCCCCAGTGCTCCCCACACACCCATCTTCTCTCTCCCAGTGGTCCCCACACTCCCCACCCCCATCTCCTCTCCCCCAGTGCTCCCTACTCCCCGCACGTATCCAACTCTACTCACTCTCTCCCTGTCCCATTTCCTAGTTCCTCCGTCCTTCCGTGCACCCCACACCCTTCCCACATTCCGTTATACCCCTTAATCTACCCTACTCTCCCCTTCCACCCCCTGCACTCTCCTTCTCCCCCTCCTCTCTCTGCACTCCATCCCCTCCCCCTTTTGCACCACACACTTCTTTACTCCCCCCTCCTTCGCACCCCACACTCCACTAAGCCCCCTCCCCTTCCGCATCCCCCACTCACCCCTCCCCCCCCCTCCACTCACCCCACTCTCTCCCTTCTGTATTTGTTCTTTTTGGCAACAAGAAAAGCGACCCTCGATAGAGACCTCATTCTTGGGTCTTTAAAGGTCACAGAAATGGGGGAAGAAAGTGGTATTCGTGTGAATGTTCTTCGCCATTGTTCGGCGGCGGCTTGATGGAATAACGGGGGGGGGGGGGGGGGCGTTGATATTAGATTTCGTGCTTTTGTTTTGTTGGCGGCTTTTAGTTTGTTTGTTTGTTGTATTTTTGTAATTGTTGTTGTTGTCGATGTTCCTACAGCTGATGTTGCTTCAGGGCTGGTATCACTGCTGTCTGCTCCTGCTGATGTTTCTTTAAAGCTGCCGCTGCTGTTACGGTGCTGCCCTGCTTCCGATTGATTTCTTAAAGCTACCGCTGCTGTCACTGCCGCCGCCGCTGCTGCTGTTACTATGCTGCTGCTTTCCATTGACTTCCGACCCTTCCCCTTTACGGTTGCGCCGGGGAGATAAATCTTACATTGTGCAATCAACCCCCATTGAGCCGCCCTCTTACGCAACGGCCGCCCGCCCCCCTTCCGCCGATCCCGCCTTCCGCCTATCCCGCCTTCCGCCTATCCCGCCTTCCGCCGATCCCGCCTTCCGCCGATCCCGCCTATCCCGCCTTCCGCCGATCCCGCCTATCCCGTCTTCCGCCGATCCCGCCTATCCCGCCTTCCGCCGATCCCGCCTATCCCGTCTTCCGCCGATCCCGCCTATCCCGTCTTCCGCCGATCCCGCCTTCCGCCTATCCCGCCTTCCGCCGATCCCGCCTTCCGCCTATCCCGCCTTCCGCCTATCCCGCCTTCCGCCGATCCCGCCTTCCGCCTATCCCGCCTTCCGCCTATCCCGCCTTCCGCCGATCCCGCCTTCCGCCGATCCCGCCTATCCCGCCTTCCGCCGATCCCGCCTATCCCGTCTTCCGCCGATCCCGCCTATCCCGCCTTCCGCCGATCCCGCCTATCCCGTCTTCCGCCGATCCCGCCTATCCCGTCTTCCGCCGATCCCGCCTTCCGCCTATCCCGCCTTCCGCCTATCCCGCCTTCCGCCGATCCCGCCTATCCCGCCTTCCGCCGATCCCGCCTTCCGCCTATCCCGCCTTCCGCCGATCCCGCCTATCCCGCCTTCCGCCGATCCCGCCTTCCGCCGATCCCGCCTTCCGCCGATCCCGCCTATCCCGCCTTCCGCCGATCCCGCCTATCCCGCCTTCCGCTGATCCCGCCTTCCGCCGATCCCGCCTTCCGCCTATCCCGCCTTCCGCCTATCCCGCCTTCCGCCGATCCCGCCTTCCGCCTATCCCGCCTTCCGCCTATCCCGCCTTCCGCCTATCTCGCCTTCCGCCTATCCCGCCTTCCGCCGATCCCGCCTTCCGCCGATCCCGCCTTCCGCCTATCTCGCCTTCCGCCTATCCCGCCTTCCGCCGATCCCGCCTTCCGCCTATCCCGCCTTCCGCCTATCTTGCCTTCCGCCTATCCTGCCTTCCGCCTAACCCGCCTTCCGCCGATCCCGCCTTCCGCCGATCCCGCTTTCCGCCGATCCCGCCTATCCCGCCTTCCGCCTATCCCGCTTTCCGCCGATCCCGCCTTCCGCTGATCCCGCCTTCCGCTGATCCCGCCTTCCGCCGATCCCACCTTCCGCCTATCCCGCCTTCCGCCTATCCCGCCTTCCGCCTATCCCGCCTTCCGCCGATCCCGCCTTCCGCCTATCCCGCCTTCCGCCTATCCCGCCTTCCGCCGATCCCGCCTTCCGCCGATCCCGCCTTCCGCCTATCCCGCCTTCCGCCGATCCCGCCTTCCGCTGATCCCGCCTTCCGCTGATCCCGCCTTCCGCCGATCCCACCTTCCGCCTATCCCGCCTTCCGCCTATCCCGCCTTCCGCCGATCCCGCCTTCCGCCTATCCCGCCTTCCGCCTATCCCGCCTTCCGCCGATCCCGCCTTCCGCCGATCCCGCCTTCCGCCTATCCCGCCTTCCGCCGATCCCGCCTTCCGCTGATCCCGCCTTCCGCTGATCCCGCCTTCCGCCGATCCCACCTTCCGCCTATCCCGCCTTCCGCCTATCCCGCCTTCCGCCGATCCCGCCTTCCGCCTATCCCGCCTTCCGCCGATCCCGCCTTCCGCCTATCCCGCCTTCCGCCTATCCCGCCGATCCCGCCTTCCGCCGTTCCCGCCTTCCGCCTATCTCGCCTTCCGCCTATCCCGCCTTCCGCCGATCCCGCCTTCCGCCTATCTCGCCTTCCGCCTATCCCGCCTTCCGCCGATCCCGCCTTCCGCCTATCCCGCCTTCCGCCTAACCCGCCTTCCGCCGATCCCGCCTTCCGCCGATCCCGCTTTCCGCCGATCCCGCCTATCCCGCCTTCCGCCTATCCCGCTTTCCGCCGATCCCGCCTTCCGCTGATCCCGCCTTCCGCTGATCCCGCCTTCCGCCGATCCCACCTTCCGCCTATCCCGCCTTCCGCCTTCCGCCGATCCCGCCTTCCGCCTATCCCGCCTTCCGCCTTCCCCGCCTTCCGCCGATCCCGCCTTCCGCCGATCCCGCCTTCCGCCTATCCCGCCGCCTTCCGCCTATCCCGCCTTCCGCCTTCCGCCGATCCCGCCTTCCGCCTATCCCGCCTTCCGCCGATCCCGCCTTCCGCCGATCCCGCCTTCCGCCTATCTCGCCTTCCGCCTATCCCGCCTTCCGCCGATCCCGCCTTCCGCCTATCCCGCCTTCCGCCTATCTTGCCTTCCGCCTATCCTGCCTTCCGCCTATCCCGCCTTCCGCCGATCCCGCCTTCCGCCTTCCCCGCCTTCCGCCGATCCCGCCTTCCGCCGATCCCGCCTTCCGCCTATCCCGCCTTCCGCCTATCCCGCCTTCCGCCTATCCCGCTTTCCGCCGATCCCGCCTTCCGCCTATCCCGCCGCCTTCCGCCTATCCCGCCTTCCGCCTTCCGCCGATCCCGCCTTCCGCCTATCCCGCCTTCCGCCGATCCCGCCTTCCGCCTATCCCGCCTTCCGCCTATCCCGCCTTCCGCCGATCCCGCTTTCCGCCGATCCCGCCTTCCGCCTATCTTGCCTTCCGCCTATCCCGCCTTCCGCCTATCCCGCCTTCCGCCTATCCCGCCTTCCGCCTATCCCGCTTTCCGCCGATCCCGCCTTCCGCTGATCCCGCCTTCCGCTGATCCCGCCTTCCGCCGATCCCACCTTCCGCCTATCCCGCCTTCCGCCTTCCGCCGATCCCGCCTTCCGCCTATCCCGCCTTCCGCCTTCCCCGCCTTCCGCCGATCCCGCCTTCCGCCGATCCCGCCTTCCGCCCTTCCCGCCGCCTTCCGCCTATCCCGCCTTCCGCCTCCCGCCGATCCCGCCTTCCGCCTATCCCGCCTTCCGCCGATCCCGCCTTCCGCCTATCCCGCCTTCCGCCTATCCCGCCTTCCGCCTATCCCGCTTTCCGCCGATCCCGCCTTCCGCTGATCCCGCCTTCCGCTGATCCCGCCTTCCGCCGATCCCACCTTCCGCCTATCCCGCCTTCCGCCTTCCGCCGATCCCGCCTTCCGCCTATCCCGCCTTCCGCCTTCCCCGCCTTCCGCCGATCCCGCCTTCCGCCGATCCCGCCTTCCGCCTATCCCGCCGCCTTCCGCCTATCCCGCCTTCCGCCTTCCGCCGATCCCGCCTTCCGCCTATCCCGCCTTCCGCCGATCCCGCCTTCCGCCTATCCCGCCTTCCGCCGATCCCGCCTTCCGCCGATCCCGCTTTCCGCCGATCCCGCCTATCCCGCCTTCCGCCTATCCCGCTTTCCGCCGATCCCGCCTTCCGCTGATCCCGCCTTCCGCTGATCCCGCCTTCCGCCGATCCCACCTTCCGCCTATCCCGCCTTCCGCCTTCCGCCGATCCCGCCTTCCGCCTATCCCGCCTTCCGCCTTCCCCGCCTTCCGCCGATCCCGCCTTCCGCCGATCCCGCCTTCCGCCTATCCCGCCGCCTTCCGCCTATCCCGCCTTCCGCCTTCCGCCGATCCCGCCTTCCGCCTATCCCGCCTTCCGCCGATCCCGCCTTCCGCCGATCCCGCCTTCCGCCTATCTCGCCTTCCGCCTATCCCGCCTTCCGCCGATCCCGCCTTCCGCCTATCCCGCCTTCCGCCTATCTTGCCTTCCGCCTATCCTGCCTTCCGCCTATCCCGCCTTCCGCCGATCCCGCCTTCCGCCTTCCCCGCCTTCCGCCGATCCCGCCTTCCGCCGATCCCGCCTTCCGCCTATCCCGCCGCCTTCCGCCT
>NC_091570.1:527197-534697 GCF_042767895.1 Penaeus vannamei | reverse complement strand
AACTCCCGTGTTTTTTTACCATACATATACTATCAACAACAAATTATTAAACCGTATTTTTGTTGACCAATATACTATCCAACATGAAAAAACTCCCATGTTTTTTTACCATGCATATACTATCAGCAACAAATAATTGACCTATGTTTTTGTTGACTATATATATTTTTTCAGCAGCAAACAAAAAACTCCCATGTTTTTTTTTTTACCATACATATACTATCAACAACAAATAACCCTTGTTTTTGTTGACCATTTACTCTTCACAGCAAGTCACCAACTCCATGCTTTTGTTGACCACATCCCACCGTCAACAACAAACCACTAACTGTTGTCTTTGTTTGTGTTTGTTGCAGCGGGCAGTCGTCGCAGTTCGTCCGGCCAGTCGTCGCCGTCGGTGCAGCACAACCTCGGACCCGCCTACTTCCTCACGCCCGTCCTCTGTGTTCACTGTGAGTCCGCGCGCACTCTCCTGTTGGCCCGTTGAGGTTTTGCATTCGAGTATTGTTATTTTTTTGTTTTTTGCATTATTATTTTTTGTGTGTTGTATTTTTTTTTGTGGGGTGTGTTTCTTTTTGTTTTCTTTTTGTTCTATTTTTGTCTTTTTTTTGTTGTATTTTGTATTTTTGTGGGGTGTGTTTCTCTGTTTTCTTTTTTTTCTGTGTTCTATTTTTGTCTTGGTATATATAGTGTGGTGCTGGTGGCTGGTTCACGATTTGGATATGTAAGTGTTTTGCGTGCATGTATTTCTTTTTTACAGGTCTACAAGTATACATATCTAAATAGAAATTTATATATTTCATGTGATTTATTATTATTATGATGATGATGATTATGATTATTATCACCTTAATTAAACATGTCAAAAACACAAAAGGTCCCTTATATTTTATCACATTATATAAATCATCTGTTGGAGGAAAGACGTTGAAGTTTTAACGTAACAACGAACGCCATTTTTCCTGCCGGTTCAGTTACTCGAGAAAAGTAAACAGTGCGTTCGAGCGTGCTGAGACTTTTTTGAAAAATTGCCCTTCCTTTCTATTTTAATTTTCTGATATTCTTACATTCTTCAAGTTATGCGCACGCGAAAGAAATATTGAGAAGCATTCTTTGTAGGATTTTGGAATAACGAGAGTCTGGGGGGATGGAATGGAACAAGGGTAAGTAAAGTTTTATGAGCCTTGGCAACTCGAGGTATGTTGATGACATCATGCAAAATTTCGCTTGGTTTCTGGGGGGTGGGGGGGCGGGCGGGGTGGGGGGGGGTTGGGGGGGAGACTTTGCTTGAATTTTGTCTCTTACCTTCTTCTCTCTTTGTCTTGTACTTTTTTCTTCTTCTTTTCTCTCTCTCTCTTCTTTTCTCTCTCTCTCTCTCTCTCTCTCTCTCTCTCTCTCTCTCTCTCTCTCTCTCTCTCTCTCTCTCTCTCTCTCTCTCTCTCTCTCTCTCTCTCTCTCTCTCCCTTACGTCTCTCTCTCTCTCTCTTTCTTTCTCTCTCTCTCTCTCTCTCTACCTCTTCTCTCTCTCTCTCTCTCTCTCTCCTTCTCTCCTCTCTCTCTCTTCTCTCTCTCTCTCTTCTCTCTCCCTCCCTCCCTCCCTCTCTCTCTCTCTCTCTCTCTCTCTCTCTCTCTCTCTCTCTCTCTCTCTCTCCCTCTACTCTCTCTCTCTCTCTCTCTCTTCCCCTCTCTCTCTCTCTCTCTTCCTCTTCCTCTCTCCCTCCTCTGCCTCTCCCTTACGTCTCCTTCCCCCTTTCTTTTTCTCTCCCTGTTCTTCTCCTATCTATATCCATCTCCCTTCCCTCCGATCTCCCCCTCCCTCTCTCTCCCTTTCCCTCATCTATATCCATCTCCATCCCATTCCCCCTCTCCTCTCTATCCATTCCTCCCTCCTACCCGGGGACCCTTTCCAATTAGCCAGTGGATCTCGCCCAAAATCCTCCCCCCCTCTCTCTCTCTCTCTTTTTTTCTTTTTTATTATTATTTTTTTTTAATATCTCTAAACTGTTTTTCTCTCTTTATTTCTTATTTTCGTTTTCTCTCCCTCCCCCTCTCTTTCTTTTCTCTCTATCTATATCCATCTCCATCGCTCGCCCAAACAGTCTCCACTCGTTAGCCATTTCTTCCAGCTCCCTCACTCGGGGACGCCTAATTAGCCAGTGGGATCTCGCCCAAAATCATGCGTTTCTTTTTCTTCTTTTTCTTTTTTTCTCTTTATTATCGTTTTTCTTTTTTCTTTTTTTTTTCTTATTTTTCGTTTTCTTTTTTTCTTTTTTCTTTTTCTTCTTTTTCTTTCCTCTTCGCTTTTTCTTTTTTTCTATCCCTAATTCCGTTTGTTTCCAAATATTTCGAGTCGTCCGGGTGGCTGCATATTAGGAGCGGGGGGACTCTTCGCGCTGAGGCCAACCAGTTACCGGACTTACATAACGACCTCGGGAATTTTCACAGTCCTCTGAAGGTCAGCGGGATGGAGGGCGTGGACGGGGGTTGTTGGGGGGATGGGGGGTGGTTGGTGGGGGGGTTGGTAGGGGATGTGGGTGGTGGGGATGGTTGTGAAGGGGGTTGTTAGGGATGGGGGTGGTTGGTAGGAGGGGTTGGTAGGAGGGGGTTGGTAGGGGATGTTGTTGGGGGATATGGGTGGTGTAAGGGGTTGGTAGGAGGGGGTGGTTGGTTGTGGGGGTTTGTAGGAGGATGGTTGTGGAAGGGTTGGTAGGAGGGATGGTTGGTGGGGGTTGGTAGGAGGGGGTGGTTGTCCGGGGGGTTGGTAGGAGAGGGTGGTTGTCAGGGATTTACTGTCAGGGATAATTGTTAATTTTTTTTTAGATGAATATTCAAGATTTTTTTTTTTTTTTTTTTTTTTTTTTTTGTGTGTGTGTGTGTGTGACAGGGTTGCTTGGATTTATCAGGGATTTGCTTTCAGGGTTTGTCGGGGATTAGTTGCCAGGGTTTGTCGGGGATTTGTCGTCAGGGTTTATTATGAGTGGGATTTGTTAGTATTTATCAGGGATATGTTGTCAGGATTCATCAGGGATGCATTTTTAGGCTTTATCAGTTTTTTTTTTGTCAGGATTCTTCAGGGATTTGTTGTTAGGATATATGGATTAATTTTCAGGACTTATCGGGGATTTGTTGTCAGGATTTATCTAGGATTTGTCAGAAATGATTAGGGATTAGTTGTCTGGATTTATCGGGAATAGTTTTCAGGGATGATTGTGGATTGGTTGTTATGAAGGAATAGGGTGTGGAGGTGGGTGGATGGGGGGGAGGGAATAAGAGGCAGGTCTGTTGTATCTCCTCAAGATGAATGGACGGAGGGACAGGCGGGTGAATGAATGGGGTCGACGTACAGCTGATCGGGGGACAGCGGCGCCCAATCCCGAGTGCGTTGATTGGTCGCGTAGGCGGTGTAGAATGGGGCAATAACATTGGCTTTTGGGCGGGGGGAAGGGAGGAGGAGGGAAGAGGTTGGGGAGGGAGAGGGGTGGGAAGGGTGGAGATTGGGAGGGAAGGGAGGAGGGGGAATGGGGGAAGAGGGAGGGAAAGGGAGCTGAGGAGGAGGAGGGGGAAGAGGGAGGAAGAGAGAGGAGGGGGGGGAAGAGGGAGGGGAAGGGAGGAGGAGGGAGGAGGGACGGGAGGGAGGAGAGGAGGAGGGGGAAGGGAGAGGAGGATTGGGAAAGGGGGAGAGGAGGGGGGAAGGGTGGAGGAGGAGGAGGGGAAGGGAGGAGAGGAGGAGGGGAAGGGAGGAGAGGAGGAGGGGTGGTAAGATGTGAAGGAGAGGGAAGAGGAATAGAAGGAGAAGAATAACATGAATGGGAAGGGAGAGAAAGAGGAAGGAGGAGGGGGAAGAGGAAGAGAGAGCAGGAAAAGGGGAAAAGGTAAGAGAGAGAAAGAGGAAAGAGGGAGAAGAAGAGAAGAGGAAGAAGAAGAGAAGGGGAAGATCGAGAGGAAGGGGAAGAAGAAGAGGAAGACCGAGAGGGGAGGATGAGGGGAGGAGGGAGGGGAGAGGCGGAGGCGGGATGCTGGGGAGAGGGTGATTGGCCATGCCGTGAGATTAACGCGGCGGTGTAATGAGGGCGTGTAAATGATGAGGGCCGTTGATGAGGTGATGGTCAGGCGGAGATGTTGATGAGTTTCAGTCCCGGGGAGAGAATTGCGGCGCGCGAGAGGCGGCCGATTGGCGCTCTGGAGGGGACTTTTCTGTCTTTGGCTCTTTGGGTTTTGGTTGCTTTTTTTGTTTCTTTTTGTGTGTTTGGCTCTTAAGTTGGTTGGTTGTGTTGTTTTTCGTTTCTTTTTCTTGTGTGTGTTTTTCTTCTTTTTGTTGTTTTTGTATGTTTTTTTGTGTGTGTTTGGCTCTTGGGTTGGTTGGTTGTGTTGTTTTTTTGTTTCTTTTGGGTATACTTGGCTCTTGGGTTGGTTGTGTTGTTTTTTTGTTTTTGTTTTTTTGTGTGTTTTCTATCGTGTCGTGTTTTTTTTTATATATATATATATATATATATATATATATATATATATATATATATATATATATATAATGTTTCTTTCGTGATTTTTTGTTATCGTTTCTCTTTTCATATTTATTTCGGCTCTTTTTTTCGTTTTTAATGTTTCTTTCTTGATCTTTTTTTGTTTCGTTTTTTTATTTCTTTGTTTTTTTCATTTCTCTCTTTATATTTCTTACATCTCTTTTTTATTCGTTTCTTTTGATATATTTCTTTCATGACCCTTTTACGTTATTTTTATGTTTCTTGCATACCCTTTTTCTCGCTTTTTGTTTAATTTCTTTATTTTCGTTGCTTTTTACTTATCTATCTGTGTTGATCTCTTTTGTTATTTTTACATATTTCCTTCATTCTCTTTTATCGTTTCTTTTTTATATTTCTTTCATACTCGTTTTTCTCTTTCGTAGCATTTGAATTTGTAGGAAGTTGGTTTCTTACGTTTTTTCTAATTTTCTTTTACTTTTCTCTGTTGTTTTATTCTCTTTCTGTGTTCTATATTCTTTGTAAGACATTAGTTTTGTGCGTTTTCTTTTTTCTTTCATTCATTGTTTTGTAATTCTTTCATCTAAAGAAAACATTTCTTGTGGGTTGTCTTTTTCTTCCTTATTTAACCCTTCTTTTTTATTTCCTTCCTTTCCATCTATTCTATCTTCTTTCACCCTTGCAATTTCTTTGTTTTTCTTTCTACTTTCCCTTTCTTTGTTTTTCTTTCTCTTCTCTTTCTACTTTCCCTTTCTTTGTTTTTCTTTCTCTTCTCTTTCTACTTTTCCTTTCTCTTCTCTTTCTACTTTCCCTTTCTATGTTTTTTCTTTCTCTTCTCTTTCTACTTTCCCTTTCTATGTTTTTCTTTCTCTTCTCTTTCTACTTTTTCTTTCTCTTCTCTTTCTACTTTCTAGCCTCTTCTCTTCTCTTCTTTCTACTTTCCCACTTTCTATGTTTTTCTTTCTTCTCTCTTTCTACTTTCCCTTTCTATGAGTTTTTCTTTCTCTTCTCTTTCTACTTTTTTTTTTTCTTCTTCTACTTTTTCTTTCTCTTCTCTTTCTACTTTTTCTTTCTCTTCTCTTTCTACTTTTTCTTTCTCTTCCCTTTCTACTTTTTCTTTCTCTTCTCTTTCTACTTTCCCCTTTCTTCCTAAGCCGCGTCTGTACAAGTAATACGTCGGGTCTTTACCTCGGGCATTCATCCTACTCCGAATCCCCGAGGGCGCATTAGTCAAGGGCGCCCCTCTGTTGTGACAGAATCACTCAGACATGATGAAGGGGGCGCTGGCGAGGGCGAGACCTTCGACGCGTCTTGGGCGGGTCGGGCTGGCGCTTTGGGGGGCGTGGCGTGGGCTTAGAGCTGCGGGTTGGTGTCGTGGGCGGGTGTCGTGGGCGGGTACTCGGATTTGGGCTGGGGGTTTGTTGCTGTGGGCTTGTGTTTGGGGTTGTTCTTTGGGGGTTTTACTGTGGGCTTGTGTATGGGGTTGTCCTTTGGGTTTTTTACTGTGGGCTTGTGTGCGGGGTTGTCCCTTGGCGCCTGTACCGTGGGCTTGTGTGTGGGTTTTTACTATGGGCTTGTGTGTGGGGTTGTCCCTTGGGGCTTCTACCGTGGGTTTGTTCCTTGGGCTTGTGTGTGGGCTTATCCTCTGAGTTTGGGCTGCGGGCCTGTACCATGTGTGTGTGTGTGTGCGTGTGCAAGTGTGTGTGTGTGTGTGTGTGTGTGTGTGTGTGTGTGTGTGTGTGTGTGTGTGTGAGTGTGTGTGTGTGTGTGTGAGCGTGTGTGTGTGCGTGAGTGTGTGTGTGTGTGTGAGTGTGTGTGTGTGTATGTGAGTGTGTGTGTGTGTGAGTGTGTGTGGGTGTGTGTGTGGGTGTGAGTGTGAGTGTGTGTGTGTGTGTGCGCGTGCGAGTGTGTGTGTGTGTGTGCGTGCGAGTGTGCGGCTGTATACAATGAAGGCTTGATTCATGGGCCTATATACACTGCATTGTATACCATACCGTGCGTGTAGGATTGCGCGAGAGCCTGTGCCGTGGGCTCTCGGAACGGATCTCCCTCATGGGCTCGAGGGGCGTCGCAGGAGGGGAGGGGAGGGGCGTGGGCGAAGTGAGTCCCGAGTCCTGGGTCCAGAATCACAGCGTCCGGTTCAAGAAAGAAGGAAAGAAAGATAGAAAAAAAGAGAGAAAAAAAGGAAAAAAGAAAAAGAGAAAGAAAAAAAGATGAAAGAAAGAGAAAAGAAAGAAAGAAAGAAGGAAAAAGATGAAAGAAAAGAAAGAAGGGAAAAAGAGAAAGAAAAAGGAAGAGAAATAAAAAAAGGAGACAAAAGAAAAAGAAAGAAAGAAAGAAAAAGTAAAAGAAAGAAATAAAGAAAATAAAATAAAACATATCGTACGGAGACACATTATCGACAGGCGAGGGAAGAACTGGCGGAGAAGATAAACCGGGTGCTCTGTCGCGGAGTGGGCGTGCGGGCGTGCGGGCGGGGGAGGCGATGGGGAGTATTGGAGACCGGCGAGCACGTGGGAATGGGCACGGCGGGGCGGCCACCGGGACGCGACCTTGATAAATGGTGTTGTTTTTGAGGATGGCCCGGTGATTGTGGGCGGCGGAGGAGGCGGGGGTGGGGGTGGGGGTGGGGTGTGGGGAAGGGCAGGGGCGGAAGTGAGGCGGGGGTGGGGAAAGGGGAAGGGGCGGGGGAGGGAGGGTCGGGGAAGGGGAAGGGGATAGGGGGGAAGGAGAGAGAGGGTTGGGTTCTGGTAGGGTGGATAGAAGGGTTTGAAGTAGGCTGGGGGGTGCTGGGCAGGGGGAGGGAGAGAGGGTCGGGTTGTGTGGGACGGGTGGATAGAAGGGGAAGTAGGTTGGGGGTGGGGTGAGGGAGGGGGGGAGGGTTGCAACCATTAGCCACACCTGAAAAATTATCTGGGTCTTTCGGCCTTGAGTTGCGCCTCTCGTGTTGTGCTGAGCTCTCTCCCCCTCCCCCCCCTCTTGGCTCTTCTTCCTCTTCCTTCCGCCTTCTTCTTCCTCCATC
>NC_091570.1:507197-519697 GCF_042767895.1 Penaeus vannamei | reverse complement strand
GTACGTGGAAGTACGATGCTTGGAATGCGTGGGCAGGTTCAGGGTCTTATATAGCGAGTATTTTTACGAAAAAAAGGAACGAGAGAAAGAGAGAGAGACAAAGAGAAAGGTAAAAAATAGAGAGAGGGGGAAAGGGAAAGAGAGAGAGGGTGGAATGTGAAAGGGAAAGAGAAAGGGAAAGGGAAAGAGAAGGAGAAAGAGAAGGGGAAAGAGAGAACGAGAGAGAGAAAGAGAAAGAAAGAAGAAAAAGAGAAAGAAAAAGAAAGAGATAGAGAGAGTGAGAGTGAGAGTGTGTGTACCTAGTTAAATAGTTAAATGGGAAATAAAGTATTTTACATTCCGTGAAAGAAAAAAAGGGACAATAGAGAGAGCAAACATTAGTCAGAAGCGACATCAAGTAGGAGGAGGAAACAAAGGATAAAATTATTGATTTAAACAATTGTAACGATAAGAAAAAAAAAAAAAAACATAAGAGGGAGGAATAAAATGTAAAATCGGGATCCTTTATTTCTCAGCAGCCCTTTTAACCCCTCCCCCCAAACTCCCCCAGCCCCCAGTCCCCTCAGCCTCCAGTCTCCAGACCCCTCTCCCCCCAGCCTCCAGCCCTCAGTCCTCCAGCCTCCAGACCCCCCTCCCCCCTCTCCCAGCCCTCATTCCTCCAGTCCCCAGCCTCCAGCGCCCCCCTCCCCCATCCTCCAGCCCTCATTCCCTCAGCCCCCCAGCTCTCCATTCCTTCCACCCCCGGCCCCCAGCCCCTTGCCCTCCACCCCCCGGCCCCCAGCCCCCAGCCCCCAGCCCTCCACCCCCGGCCTCCATCCCCCTGCCCTCTACCCCCGGCCCCCCGCCCCCCGCCCCCAAGTGCTATTGAGCGGCGCCGCACAAGGTCCGCGATGGTTCCAAGAACTCACCTTTGTGTCTTTACAAGTCGTTAGGGGATGTGACGCACGTCGGAGATGAAACCGGAGACGGGGGAGGGAGGGAGAGAAAGGGGAGGAAGGAGGGAGGGAGGGAGAGAAAGGGGAGGAAGGAGGAGGAAGGAGGCGGGAGGGAGGGGAGGAAGGAGGAGGGAGGGAGGGAGGGAGGGAGAAAGGGGAGGAAGGAGGAGGAAGGGAGGGAGGGAGAGAAAGGGGAGGAAGGGAGGGAGGAGGGAGGGAGGGAGAGAAAGGGAGAGAGAAGAGGAGGAAGGAGAGAAAGGAGGAGGAGGGAAGGGAGGGAGAGAAAGAGGAGGAAGGAGGAGGAGGAGGGGGAGGAGGATGAGGAGGAGGAGGAGGAGGAGGAGGAGGAGGAGGAGGAGGAGGAGGAGGGAGGGAGGGAAGAAGGGAGGGAGGAGGTAGAAGGGAGAGGAAGAAGAGAAGAAGAGAGAAGGGGAGAGGAAGGAGGTGGTGCTAAGGAAGAGGAGGGAGGGAGATAGAGGAAGGGAAAGAGGGGAGAAAGAAGGAGGACGGGAGGATGGGAAGGAAGAAGAGGAGAGAGTGGGAAGGGAGAGAGGGGAGTTGGAATTGATGTTGGAGTTGAGTTGGAGAAGGGGAAGGGGAAGGGGAGGGGGAGAAAAGGAGGAGAAGGAGGAGGAGGAGGACGGAGACCGAGGAGAAGATAGGAAGATGAGAAGAAAATACAGGAAGAGAGTGAGGGAAAGTGAAGGGAAGGAAAAGGAAATAAAAAAGGGAGAAAGCGAGTAAAAATGGGGTGAATAGGACTTGAGAAAGTAATGAAAAATTAAAGAGATTATTGATTAAAGTTAAAAGTAAGGGAATCAAGTATACATGAAAGTAGAAAAAAACAGAACTTGAGCATCTTCGTTTCATATGCCTTTGAAGGAATATTTAGAAGAGATAAAGAATTGAGAAGAAGAGGATATAGACGGAAGAGGGAAAGAAAGATTAAGAGAAGAGGGGGGGGAGGGGGAGGGAGGAGGCCAAAAACGCAATCTGGGAAAAAGGAAGTTATTCGTTTGGCCAAAAGGAAACGCAAGTCAGATCAGGTCAATTCCCACACATAAAATTATTGCTGACCCCGGGGAGCATAGCGCGAGCCAGGAGGTCAGCAGGCAGGGAAATGAGTCGGAATGTCAGCGCATCACCTTGCCGTGGGATTGAGCTCGGAATCAGCGCCCGTTCCCAGAGGCATCTGCATGAGAATGGAATCGATAGAATCAGCATCAAAGTGAGATTCAACCTCGAGTCGTTCAAGGGCGTAGGACATCCATTCACCGTTGTCGGAAGAGGTCGTCAGGCGTGGAGTCAGCAGGTATCAGACGGACGCAATCAGCACAGGCGTTGTCACAGAAACTTAGAAACTTAAATCAATCTTCTGAGTTGTGTGAAACTATGAGTCAGCACCTTCAGAGAAACTTAGAAACTTAGAATGAATCCTCTAAGTTGTGTTAGACTATGAGTCAGCACCTTCAGAGAAACTTAGAATGAATCCTCTAAGTTGTGTTAGACTTTGAGTCAGCACCTTCAGAGAAACTTAGAAACTTAGAATCAATCCTCATACGTGAAATTAAGCATTCGAAATATTTATACGTGAAATTTGGCATTCTGATCACAGTTCTCACCGGCAAGACGCGCCGATCAAGTAGAGCTTGCACGTGCGCTTGGGAGGTTGTGAGGCGAGGATGAGGAGCCACATTCCCTCATCATTACCCTTGGATGAGGAGCTGTGAGGAGGAGCCATATTCCCTCATCATTACCCTTGGATGAGGAGCTGTGAGGAGCCACCTTCCCTCATCATTACCCTTGTATGAGGAGGAGCCACGTTCCCTCATCATTACCCTTGGATGAGGAGCTGTGAGGAGGAGCCATATTCCCTCATCATTACCCTTGGATGAGGAGCTGTGAGGAGGAGCCACATGCCCTCATCATTACCCTTGGATGAGGAGCTGTGAGGAGGAGCCACATGCCCTCATCATTATTCCCCTTCCTTGTTCGCTGATTTATACAACGGGCCTGGGAAAAAAAATGCTCGAGACCCCCCTCCCCCTCCCCCACCCCTCTATTTTGGCCCTAATGCCTGCGGGAAACAGCGGGGATGTGATTATATTGCCCCGGGGATAGGCTCGCTCGCGGGCTGGAAAAAGGCGCCTGTATTCCTGTTTTGTTTTTTGTTTTATCTTATTTGATTTTAGTTTCTCTCGTGTTCTTTTTATGCGGTTCTCACCTGTGTCTGTGGCTGTGTCTTTGTTCTTTTCTGTTTCTGTTTTTCCTGTTCTTTCCAGCCTTCTTTCTCTTCGCCTGTCTTTCCTTTCCCCATGGCCATCTTCGTAGCCTCACCCCTACATTCTCTCTCTCTCCCTATCCCTATCCCTCTGTCTCCCTCCCTCCCCCCCTCCTTCCCTTCCTCTCCTTCACTATTTTTTATCCCTACCTCTTCTCCCTTCCTTCCTTGCTTCCTCCCTTCTTTCCTTGCTCCCTCCCTCGCTCCTTCTTCTCCCTCCGTCCTTCCTTCCTTGCTCCTATCCTCCTTTCCTTCCTTGCTCCCTCCATCCTTCCCTCTTCTCACTCCGTCCCTCCCTCCTTCCCTCTCTCCCTCCCTTCCTTCCTTGCTCCCTCCCTCCCTCCCTCCCTCCCTTCCGTGCTCCCTCCCTCCCTCGCTCCCTCCATCCATCCCTGTCTTCCAAATGGCCCGACCCGCCAGCCAACGGGAGAGAAATATGCAGCAGGGAAACGCGTGTGTTAAGAGGTCGAAATGTAATGAAAGTCTCCTCCTCTTTCCTCCTTTTCCTCCTCTTTGCAACTCTGCCTTCATGGTTGGTGGTGAGATTTATTTTATTTTGTTTTATTTTATTTTTTTTTCGGGGTGATTTTCTTTTATGGGGAAATATGTGGAAATAAGTGAATTGATAATGATTATTGGTTTATTGATGGATGGTTGTGATATTTTTTTTTCAGGGTTATTTTCTTTTATGAGGAAATACGTGAATTAATAATGATTATTGGTTTATTGATGGTTGGTTGTGAGATTTTTTTTTCCGGGGTGATTTTCTTTTATGAGGAAATATGTGAATTAATTATATTATTGGGTCATTGATGGTTGGTTGTTAGTTTTTTTTTATGGTTATTTTCTTTTATGAGGAAATATGTGAATTAATTATGATTATTGGTTTATTCTTTCCTATATAAAAACGAAGGTCACAAGGATGATAAAACCCACGAGAAAATCTTGCGGTGCGTGGTGGGGTGGGGGGAGAAATGAGGAGTTATTTTGTCTTTGTGATTTTTTGGTTTATTTGCATGCCTGTTTGTTCACTTGCTAATTAGGTCACTTACGCTTACTTTGGTCATACCCTTGTATTGTAATAACTAGAGGGAAAATAAAATAAAAAAGTAAAAGAAAAGGGTTGTACTCAGGCTTCGTTTACAAATGGTTTAGAAATTGTTCACGGAATGTTTCTCTCTCTCTCTCTCTCTCTCTCTCTCTCTCTCTCTCTCTCTCTCTCTCTCTCTCTCTCTCTCTCTCTCTCTCTCTCTCTCTCTCTCTCTCTCTCTCTCTCTCCTTCATGTCTGTCTGTCTCTGTCAAAGTCTTTATCCTGCGGTCTTCGCAACATCAACTCAGGGAGAGTTTCAGCGTGAGATAAGAAGTATATGTTTCGTGCACGTGAGTCACCTCCTCCGACCGCTGCACTTCCCCTGTACGTGTGTTTGTGCGTGCGTGCGTGTGCAGTTTTGTTGTTATCGTGATCGTGAGAATATGCGGGGAGGCCCTCGCGAGTGCCACGGGTGTCACGCCGCCCCGTCGTCCCTTCCCTGGTGCTTAAGGGGCAGGGCGGGGGGGGATCATATGTCAAGGGGTGGGGGTGGGGTGGAGAGGGGGGGTGACGTCGCCGCCTCGTAGGATGGATGGGATCGAGTGTCCTTCCGCTCGTTCATGCCGATCGCCGCTGCTCGCGTGACCTCTGACCTGTGCTTTCCCCCGGGGAAATGTCTGTTCCGGGAATGGTCTCGTGTCGTGGCTGCCTCGCTGGCTGGTTGGGTCGGGGCTGTGGCGGAGGGGAGAGGAGAGGAGATGAAAGGGAGAGGGAGAGGAGAGGAGTGGGAGAGGGAGAGGAGAGGAATGGGGGAGGGAGAGGAGTGGGAGAGGGAGAGGAGAGGAATGGGGGAGGGAGAGGAGTGGGAGAGGGAGAGGATGGGGAGAGGAGAGGGAGAGGGAGAGAAGAGGAGACGAGTGGGAGAGGGAGAGGAGTGGGAGAGGAGTGGGAGAGAGGAGAGAGAGGAGAGGGAGAGGAGATGAAAGGGAGAGGGAGAGGGAGAGGAAATGAAAGCAGGGAGAGGAGAGAAGAGGAAATGAAAGGGAGAGGAGAGGAGAGGAGAGGAAATGAAAGAAGGGAGAGGAGAGGAGAGAAGAGGAAAGGAGAGGGAGAGGGAGAGAGGAGAGGGAGAGGAGAGGGGAGGAGAGGAGTGGAAACGGGAGGGAGGAGAGGAGAGGAGAGGAGAGGGGACAGGAGGGAGGAGAGGAGAGGAGAGGAGAGGAGAGCAGAGAAGAGGAAGAGGAGTGGGAGAGGAGAGGGAGAGGAGATGAAAGGGAATGGGAGAGGAGTGGGAGAGGAAGAGGGAGAGGAGAGGAGAGGAGAGGAATATCAGAGAAATGGTGGCCGGGGGAAAGGTAAGGAGATGAATGGGACGAGGGTGGGTGGCAAGAGAGAGAGAGTGGGACGAGGAAGAGAGAGAGAAAGAAGACAGACCAACAAACAGACAGACAGACAGAGACAGAGAGCCGGGTGGGGTGAGATGGGCGGCAACAGCGCCGTGCCTTGCCACCAAAGGCGAGACATTCGGGCCGCAGTTGTTAGGGAAGGAAGTGCGTCTGTTAATCTGATAAGCAGCCAACGCGTGCTCTGGCTGCCAGGGATTTGTTTTGCATTTCGTTTCGCGAATTTGCAAGATCGGGCGAGAGTGAGATTGAGAGCGAGTGTGAGTGAGAGAGAATTTAGCTTGTGTATGATGTTTTATGTGTATTGTGATTTACTATAGATTGTTCTGGTATTGAATTATATCAGCTTGATCCTTGTCCATGTTTTCAAGCCTGATTCATTTACCCTAACGAGGAATGCCTTGTAAGGATCCAAGGACCAGTGGACGACTATCCTGGCGAAACCGGGATGGGGGAGAAAGATCCTGTTTTAACCAGAATTGATAGTTAAATGCGGCGCGCAGAACCCGTAGATTTGTGGCGCAGGAAGGTGTTCACGGGAAAGAAAACCTGGCGATCTGCGTGAGGGCGATAGGAATGCTGATATGAATACAGGCGAGGGAGATGGATGCAATTTTTCTCCCCTTGTGTGCGAAGAGAGAGTTATTTAGAGGATTTTAAAGGATGCGGATAAGAAGTTATTTTCTTATATTTACTCATTTTGTCTTATTCATTAAGGTTTTCTTTTATCATGGTTATCATGTGGTTATTACTTGATTTCTACCAAGTATAGATAACATCTGTATAAATATTGTATCAAATATAGACCTTCTGTAAAACTGTTCTCATCACAAGATAAAAGTCGAATAACATTTATCTAAATGATACTATCCGTATGGTTATATTTACCGTCTTGGAGAAGGAGTATAGGAAGAAAGGAGAAGGAGTATAGGAAGAAAGAAACCAAGAAGTACGAAAGAAACAAAGAAGGAGAGAGTCCCCCTTGAGAGTCAATGGACCAGTTATTGTAGACTTTAAGTTGTAAGGTTTTTATCCGCGCAGCAGCTGGAGGTGAGGAGTAAACGGAAAAAAAATAACATAGATGCGGCGGAATTCCATACAAACGGTTTTTGTGCCGAGGGAGGTTTTAGACAGATCTCCGACGGGGAGGATCTGTTCGGTTGAGGGTTAATACACACTATACACACTGAAGTAAGTATGATGTAGAGGCATTGGAGTCTTTTTGATTCGTTGGCGCTTTGGCGAGGTATTCCGGGAGCACTGAATGAGTCGTTGGGTGTTCATGTTTTTTTTCTCTCTCGGTTCATGTGAGTCGTTCCCTTTTGTGTTTCTCTTTTTCTGTCGTTTATTTTCTTCCATTTTGTCTCCTCCTCTTCTACTTGTTATTCCTCCTCCTCTTCCTCTTCCCATTTTCTCCTCCGCATCCTCACCCCGCTCCTCCTTCCCCACTTCCACCTCCGCTTCCACGGCCCTTCTCCTCCTCTTCATCCACCACCCCTTCCCCCTCCTCCTCTCTATTCCTCCCCTCATCCGCCACCTTCCCCCCTCCCTATTCCTCCTCTTCCTCCGCCACCCCTCCCCCTCCTCCTCCTCCTCCTCCTCCTCCTCCTCCTCCTCCTCCTCCTCCTCCTCCTCTCCATCTCCATCTCCCGCCCTCCAATATAGCATCTGAAAATCTAATAAGACGCCGTGGAATTTCTTACAAGAACTCTCTCTCTCCTCTCCATTTCTACACTCATTCGCGTTAAAGGACATAAACCAAAAAAGAAAAGAAAGGAAAAGAAAAGATAAAAAATACGATATCTAAGTCGCTCATAAATTGCGTTTGTTTGGCAGCGAGGTCTTGGCGGCGGGAGAAACGTCCTTTGCGATGGATGAACAAGGGAGGGCGAGAGCAGGCTGCTTTGTCTCGCCTTCCTTGTTTGTTTGTTTGTTTGTCTTTTCGTTTTCCTTGTTTGTTTGGCTTTTCGTTTTCCTTGTTTGTTTGTTTGTTTGTTTGTTTGTCTTTTCGTTTTCCTTGTTTGTTTGTTTGTCTTCGTTTTTCCTTGTTTGTTTGTTTGTCTTTTCGTTTTCCTTGTTTGTTTGTCTTTTCGTTTTCCTTGTTTGTTTGTTTGTTTGTCTTTTCGTTTTCGGTTTTCCTTTCGGGAGATGCGAGGGGCGGAGGGGGGGGGGTTGCGATGGGATAGAAGGAGACGTAAGGAGATTGAGAATTAGGGAATAGGAGGAGATATAGAGCGATTTATGAATTAGGGGATAGAAGGAGACTTTGGGGTTAAGGATAAGGGGGTAGAAGAAGACAGAAAGAGATTAAGAATTAGGAGATAGGAGGCATAAATATATAAAGTATAGTAATTAAATGATAATGGGTAATAATGAAACAAATAAATTGATAGATTGTAGGGTAATATCATTAAAATAGTCAGTAACAATCAGAAGAATGAATGAAATTGGTAAGAACCGGTAAGAATCAATAAAGAAATAAATTGGATAAAGGGTAATTAACAATTGAGAGAGATATTTACGACAGAATAAGGAATAAGGAAGTGAAAATGAGAAAGAAGATGAAACGTAGTCTTAGAGTCTTAGAAACGACGATGAGTAAGAAAATCAAGGAAGATAACTGAGAAAAGAAAGAAGGGAAATGCCAACGGACAAGAAAAAAGTAAAGAGAAAGAAAGAAAGAAAGAAAGGAAATACTCAACGTACGTTTTTAGGAACAGATGTGAGAGGATAAATAAGCGAGAAGGGGAGGAGATTATAAGAAAAATGAGACGGAGCAGTGATAATGAGATTAATAATGAGTGACGATGTCTAAATGAAGAGGGAGTGAGAGAGAAAAAGAAGGAGAAAGAGAAAGAGAAGGAAAGAAAGAGAGAAGGAGGAGAGAAAGGGAAAGAGAAGGAGAGAAAGGGAAAGAGAAGGAGAAAAAGGGAAAGAGAAGGAGAGAAAGAGAAAGGGAAGGGGAGAAAGAGAAAGGGAAGGAGAGAAAGAGGAAGGGAAGGAGAGAAAGAGGAAGGGAAGGAGAGAAAGGGAGAGAAAGAGGAAGGGAAAGGAAAGAGAGAGAGAAAGAGAAAGGGAAGGAGAGAAAGAGAAAGGAAAGGAGAGAAAGAGAAAGGAAAGGAGAGAAAGAGAAAGGAAAGGAGAGTAAAAGAAAAGGAAGGAGAGAAAGAGAAAGGGAAGGAGAGAAAGAGAGAGAGAGAGAGAAAATTCCGCTTAAGCGCAATTATTATCCGAGAATTCAGAAAAAAAGGATTGAAGATGAATAACAGGAAATCAATCTCAGAAATTACCACGAGTTGGAATACAATGGAACGCATTCAAAAGAAGAAAAATGGAGAGAGAGAGAGAGAGAGAGAGAGAGAGAGAGAGAGAGAGAGAGAGAGAGAGAGAGAGAGAGAGAGAGAGAGAGAGAGAGAGAGAAGGGGAGAGAGAGAAGGGAGAAGAGGGGAGAGAGAAGGGAGATAGAGAGAGAGAAGGGAGAAAGACCGAGAGAAGAAGGAGAAGAGAGACAGAGAGAAATAGAGCCAGACGTCACAGCCCCTCCGCCCGGGAGGGAGCTTCGTGATCCTTTCCCCAGAGAGACTTTCAGGTAGCGAGAAGAGAAGGGGGAGAGAGAGAAGGGGAGAGAGAGAAGGGAGAGAGAGAAGGGGAGAGAGAGAAGGAGAGAAGGGAGAGAGAGAGAAGGGAGAGAGAGAAGGGGAGAGAGAGAAGGGAGAGAGAGAAGGGAGAGAGAGAAGGAGAGAGAGAAGGGAGAGAGAGAGAAGGGAGAGAGAGAAGGAGAGAGAGAAGGGGAGAGAGAGAGAGAGAGAGAGAGAGAGAGAGAGAGAGAGAGAGAGAGAGAGAGAGAGAGAGAGAGAGAGAGAGAGAGAGAGAGAGAAGAGAGAGAGGAGGAGAGAGAGAGAGAGAGAGAGAGAGAGAGAGAGAGAGAGAGAGAGGGAGAGGGAGAGGGAGAGGGAGAGGGAGAGAGGGAGAGGGAGAGGAGGGAGAGAGAGAGAGAGAGAGAGAGAGAGAGAGAGAGAGAGAGAGAGAGAGAGAGAGAGAGAGAGGGAGAGAGAGAGAGAGAGAGAGAGAGAGAGAGAGAGAGAGAGAGAGAGAGAGGAGAAGGGAGAGAGAGGAGAGAGGAGAGAGAGAGAGAGAGAGAGAGAGAGAGAGAGAGAAAGGGGATAGAGAGAGAGAGAGAGAGAAGGGGATAGAGAGAGAGAGAGAAGGGAATAGAGAGAGAGAGAGAGACCGAGAGAGACAGAGAGAGAGAGACCGAGACAGAGACCGAGAGAGAGACACAGGCACAGAGGGAGACCGAGACAGAGACAGACAGACAGACAGAGAGAGAGACAGAGACAAAGAAATAAGTAACGTCACAGCCCCTCCGCCCGCGAGGCTTCGTGATCCTTTCCCCGAACTTTCAAGGAGTGGCGAAGGGGCGCCCTATGGAGGCATAATGTGCGTCAGAAACAATGGGAGGAAACCCGATGCGACTGGGGAGGGAGGGAGGAGGTGAAGGGGGTGAAGGAGGGAGGGGGGTTGGAAGGGGGTGAAGGGAGAAGAGGGGGTGGGGCTGGGAGTGAATGGAGGGGAGAGGAGGGAGTGGGGGACTGGGGTGTATGGAGGAGAGAGGGAGGGGGTGGGGCTGGGGTGAATGGGGGGAGAGGGAGGGGATAGTGGATGGTGGGGGTTGAAGGGGTGAAGGGAGAGGAGGGCGGTTGAGGCTGGGGGTGAATGGAGGGGAAAGGAGGGGGTGGGGCTGGGGTGAATGGAGGGGAGAGGGAGGGGGTGAAGGGAGAGGGGAGGGGTGGGGCTGGGGTAAATGGAGGGAGAGGAGGGGCTATGGGGGCTAAGGGAGGGGGGTAAAGGGGATTGATAGGGAGGAAGGGGGGGGGGGCATAGGGGAAGGGGGGGGAAGGGAGGGGAGGAGTGGGTGGGATTGGTGGATGAAAGGGAAGGAAGATAGGTAGAGGAGGGAGGGGGTAAGGGGGAAGAAGAGAGGAGGAAGAGGGGAGGGTATCTGATGAATGGATAATGGGGGAAGTGGGTGTGAAGGGAGGAGATAGAGAAGGAGGGGGGGTGGGAGGAGATGAGAGGGAGTAAAGGGCATCAGGAAGAGGAGGAGGAAGGAAGGAAGAAGGAAGGGAGGGAAGGGGGAAGTAGGGGCAGGGGGAGGGGGTAGGGCCTAGACACAGACAGTTAAGTGGAGTCTAAGAGGATAGATGGAGGAAACGCAAGGAGAGAAAGCAAAGATGAGAGAGATGAAGGGGGAAACGGAGCGGGGGCGAAAGGAGATGGGATGGGAGAAGAAAGAAGGAAGAGGGAAAGAAGGGAGAGGGTAAAGTAAAGGTATGGAGACGAACGGAGAGGCAGATGAGGGGAAAATAGGATGGAAGAAAAGAAAATTGAGTCAGAAAGGAAGAAAAAGAAGGGAAAGGGAATAATTTAAAGATAAAGAAGAAAGAGGAAAAGGAGAAAAATAAAAGCAGGGTATGGGAAGTAGCTAAACAGACAAGACAGAACAGATCATACTGCATTCACAGGGACAGTTCACGGGGACATTATATCGAGAGAGACCGAAGATGGTAGACAGAAGACGAGGATAAGAAAGACAGAATAGCAGTCACCAAAAAAAGGATAATGAGAGAGAGAGAGAGACAGAGAGAGAGAGAGAGAGAGAGAAGAGAGAGAGAGAGAGAAAGAAGAGAGAAAAAGAGAGAGAAAAAGAGAGAGAAAAGAGAGAGAGAGAAAAGAGAGAGAAAAAGAAAGAAGAGAGAAAGAGAAACGATAGCAGAGAGAACGCGCAGAAATTGCCGAAGCCAATTCCACGGGACTGAATGCCAGTTGTTGCGAGAGAGAGAGAGAGAGAGAGAGAGAGAGAGAGAGAGAGAGAGAGAGAGAGAGAGAGAAAGAAAGAAAGAAGAGAAACATTATGAAGAACATAGGAAATTACTTGGTAATTCCACGGGACTGAATGCCAGTTGGTGTGAGATTGGAGGGCGTCTCCGCGAAGGGGCGGCGGCGGCCAGGTTGGCATGAGGGCGGCGGGAGGAGAGGAATCGGGAGGAAAGTGAATGGTAATGCCCAGGTTGGGGAATGGCGAGCGACCTGCAAATGTATGTGTAAATATATATATTATGTGCGTATATATATATATATATATATATATATATATATATATATATATATATATATATATATATATATATATATATATATATATATATATATATATATATATATATATATATATATATATATAATGTAGGTATATATCAGAGACAGAGACAGGGATGCAGGCGATCGCTCGCATGCACGTATATGTTATATCTCAAGTGCAGCAAGAACATCCGGCACTCTCTTCCATACCCCAACCCCGCCCCCTCCACCCCCTCCACCCCACCACCCCCTCCACCTCCGGTCACCTCGGGTCACCTCCCCCTTTCCTTCCCGTATCGCCTTCCCGGCAAACCAGTTCCCGGTACAAAGTTCTCATAGCAACGTAGGATCACCAGACGGCGCCTACGTGTCTGGTGGCACGTACCTTCTTCAAGAGTCAAATGGCTAGGGGGGGAGGGCAGTGCGGGAGGGGGAGGGGGTGGTGGTGGTGGACGGGGAGGGGGATGACAGGAGGAGAGGAGAGAGGGGGAGGGGGGAGTGGTGGACGGGAAGGGGGTGACAGGAGGAGAAGAGGGGAGGGGGTACGAGTGGAGGTGGAGAGGAGGAGAGAGAGGATAGGAGGAGGGAAGGGGAAGGGGTAGAGTGGAAATCGAGAGGAGAAGGGGAGGGGATGAGGGGAGTAAGAAAAAAAATGCTTTTGTGTGTACATCGTTTCGTTTTTCTATTCTGTCTTTGGCGCTTTTTATTG
>NC_091570.1:492197-497197 GCF_042767895.1 Penaeus vannamei | reverse complement strand
TGATGATGGTGGTGGTGGAGGTAGAAAAAGGATGGTCGTGGTGGTGGTTGTGGTGGTATATGGTGATGACAGTGGTGATGATAATGTGGTAGTGGTGGTTGTGGTTGTGGTGGTAATGGTGATGATTATGTGGTAGTGGTGGTGGTTGTGGTGGTAATGGTAATGATAGTGTGGCAGTGGTGGTGATAGTCGCGACGAGGGGGAAGGAGAATGGATATATAAAGAATGGGAAGAAAATAATAAAAAAGGGCAAAGAAGGATAAAAAGTATAATAAAGAGACAATGACGGGGAGGAAGATGATGTTGCCTGAGATGACGAAGGAGGAGAGGGAGGAGACAAAGAAGCGGAGAGCACGTGACACAGCTTCTTGCCGCTTCCCTCCGCCCTCACTTTCGCTGTCTCTTTCTCTTCTTTCTCTCGTTGTCCCTCTCTCTCTCTCTCCCGGGTCACTAGTCTTTTTTTACTATTTTGTTTTCTCTCTTTTTTCTCTTTGTTTCTTTCTTTTTCTCTCTCTCTTCTCTTCTCTATCTATCTGTCTCACTTTCTTTCTCTCTCTCTCTCTCTCTCTCTCTCTCTCTCTCTCTCTCTCTCTCTCCCCCTCCCTCTCTCTCCTCCTCCTCCTCCCTCCCTCTCCTCCTCCCTCTCTTTCGTCCCTCCCTCCTTCTCCCTCCCTCTTTCCCCTTCTCCTCTCTCCCCTCTCCTCTCTCCCTCCCTCCCCCTCTCCTCCCTCCCTCTCCTTCCTCTCCTCCCTTCTTCCTCTGCCTACCCACCCCCCAACCACCCCCCACCCCATGACGAGCATGACTCACCCAGCGCCATGCACAGAGCCGCATCAGGCACATAACGCTGGTGTATCAGGCTCGAGCGCTCGTCCATTAGTCACGTTGGTAACTCCCGTGTTTTTGTCCCCAGCGCGGAGGGAAGGAGAGGGAGGGAGGGAGGGAGGGAGGGAGAGGCGAGGGAGGAAGGGAGAGGGAGGGGAGGGAGGGAGGGAGGGAATCTAGAGAGAGGGAGGGAGGGAGGGAGGGAAGTGGAGTGGTGGGAGGGAAAAGGAAGTGTTAATGTGGAGGAAAGTAAGGAAGGAAGGAAAAGGAAGGAAGGAGGGGAGGAGGGAGGGAAGGAGGGAGGGAGGTAGATAGTAATAAAGGGGAGAGGGTAGGACGAGAGAGGTGTAGAGGGGGAAAGGGAAGGGGGAAGCAGGGAGAGAAGAGGTAGAGAAAGAGGGAGAGGAGGAAGATGAGAGAAAAGTTTTGAAGAGGGAGGAGGGAGCTAGAAGAGGTGGGAGAGAGAGAGAATATGGGAGGAAGGGGAGGAGGAGTAAAGGAAAATGAAAGAGGAGGAATGGAAGGGGAGAGAGAAGGAAGATAATAGGAAGGATATTGATAAAGGGAAGCCGACGGAAGTAGCGGAAAGAATAAAATCAGGAAGACCAAAGGAAGAACGAAAAGAAGCAAGGAGGGAGAGAGGAAGGGAGACGGAGATAGAGAGGAAAGAAGAGGAAAGGAAAGATTTTCTCTCAGAGGTCAAAGGAGATTCAGAGGAAAAAAAGAGAATAAGAGATGAGAGAGAGAGGAGAGAGAGAGGAGAGAGGGATGAGAGAGAGAGAAAGGAGAGAGGGATGAGAGAGAGAGAAAGGAGAGAGGGATGAGAGAGAGAGAAAGGAGAGAAGGATGAGAGGGAGAAAGGAGAGAGGGATGAGAGAGAGAGAAAGGAGAGAGGGATGAGAGAGAGAGAAAGGAGAGAGGGATGAGAGAGAGAGAAAGGAGAGAGGGATGAGAGAGAGAGAAAGGAGAGAGGGATGAGAGAGAGAGAAAGGAGAGAGGGATGAGAGAGAGAGAAAGGAGAGAGGGGTGAGAGAGAAAGGAGAGAGAGGGATGAGAGGGAGAAAGGATGGAAGGAATGAGAGGGATGAGAGAGAGAAAGGAGAGAGGGATGAGAGAGAGAGAGAGAGAAAGGAGAGAGAGGGATGAGAGAGAGAGAAAGGAGAGAGAGATGATGTTGAGAGAGAGAAGAGGAGAGAGGGATGAGAGAAGAGAGAAAGGAGAGAGGGATGAGAGAGAGAGAAAGGAGAGAGGGATGGGAGAGAGAGAAAAAGGAGAGAGGATGAGAGAGAGAGAAAAAGAGGAGGGATGAGAGAGAGAGAAAGGAGAGAAGGGACAGAGAGAGAGAAGGAGAGAGGGATGAGAGAGAGAGAAAGAGAGAGGATGAGAGAGAGAGAAAGGAGAGGGATGAGAGAGGAAGAAAGAGAGAGGGATGAGAGAGAAGAAGAAGAGGAGAGAGAGGGATGAGAGAGAGAGAAAGGGGAGAGGGATGAGAGAGAGAGAAAGGAGAGAGGGATGAGAGAGAGAGAAAAAGGAGAGAGGATGAGAGAGAGAGAAAGGAGAGAGGGATGAGAGAGAGAGAAAGGAGAGAGGGATGAGAGAGAAAGAAAGGAGAGAGGGATGAGAGAGAGAGAAAGGGAGAGAGGGATGAGAAGAGAGAAAAGAAAGAGAGGGATGAGAGAGAGAAAGGAGAGAGAGAAAGGAGAGAGAGAAAGGAGAGAGAGAGAGAGAGAAATGAGAGCGAGAGAGAGAGAGAGAGAGAGAGAGAAAGGAGAGCGAGAGAGAGAAAAAAAAAGGAGAGAGAGAGAGAGAGAGAGAGAAAGGAGAGAGAGAGAAAGGAGAGCGAGAGAGAGAGAGAGAGAGAGAAAGGAGAGAGAGAGAGAGAAAGGAGAGAGAGAGAAAGGAGAGCGAGAGAGAGAGAGAGAGAGAAAGGAGAGCGAGAGAGAGAGAGAGAAAGGAGAGCGAGAGAGAGAGAGAGAAACAGAGAGAGAGAGAGAGAAAGGAGAGAGAGAGAAAGGAGAGAGAGAGAAAGGAGGGAGAGAAAGGAGAGAGAGAGAAGAGAAGAGAAGGAGAAGAAGAAGAAGAGAAAGAGGAAGAGAAGAGAAGAGGAAGAGAGAAGAAGAGAAGAGAAGAGGAGGAAGAGGTAGAAGAAGAGAAGAGAGGAGAAGAGAAGAAAAGAGGAGAGAAGAGAAGAGGAGAGAAGAAAAGAGAAGAGAAGAGAAGAGGAGAGAAGAAGAGAGAAGAGAAGAGAAGAGAAGAAAGAGAGAGAGAGAAACACGAGAAAAGAGGGGTTAACGCCTGGCCCACCACCCGATAGGTCACCAGAGAGGGTGGAAGAGCGCGCGCGGAGAGAGTTTGGGTGGGAGTGGATGTTGGGGTGGAGGGGTGGAGGAGGTGGAGGGGGTGGAGGGGGTGGAGCGGGTGGAGGAGGTGGGAGCGGGTGGAGGGTGGAGGAGGTGGAGGAGGTGGAGGGGGTGGAGGGGTGGAGGAGGTGGAGGGGGTGGAGCGGGTGGAGGAGGTGGAGCGGGTGGAGGAGGTGGAGCGGGTGGAGGAGGTGGAGGAGGTGGAGGGGGTGGAGCGCGGGTTGTCTGAGGGCGAGGTGATGATGGATGGGAGGGCGAACAGGTGCGGGTGGAGGGCGCTGTGTGTGTGTGTGTGTGTGCGCGCCTCCTCTCTCCCTCTTCGCCCTATGTTCCTCTCTCTGCATCGCTCTTTTGCAGGTTTTATGCTGTTGATGGTGGAAGGTAGTCTCCCTCGCACGCACGCACTCACACGCTCTCTCCCCCCCCCCCTCTCTCTCTCTCTCTCTCTCTCTCTTTCTCTCTCTCTTTCTCTTTCTCTCTCTCTCTCTCTCTCTCTCTCTCTCTCTCTCTCTCTCTCTCTCTCTCTCTCTCTCTCTCTCTCTCTCTCTCTCTCTCTCTCTCATCTCTCTCTCTCTCTCTCTCTCTCTCTCTCTCTCTCTCTCTCTCTCTCTCTCTCTCTCTCTCTCTCTCTCTCTCTCTCTCTCTCTCTCTCTCTCTCTCGTATCGTCTTCGAATACTCTTTAAACCGCACTTGGTAGGCTTCCGTGTACACAGATGTTACGTCACTTTTTCATCCACCTCCGGTTCGTGTTCGCCGCTCAGAGTACGTATCGTCTCTCGGAAATTCTCTAATTCTTTCCTAAACCCTGAAAGTCTTCGCGTTTAATTAGGATTCCCAGAGAGCGTTACCGGCGGGTCCCTCGCGGCCGCAGATGGCACCTTAAACGATCCCCATCAAGATGAATGGGCGCCGTTCCGCAGCGGTGACAGATGGTACTTCGCTGTCAAAGTACAGGTGGTATTTGACGTGATTCTATGAATAGGGATTTTCTTGGCTATTTTTTGCTGGGTTCGGTGAGGGGAGTGAGGGCTTCCGTTGGGGTTTTAGTGTTGGGGTAAGAGGGCGGGGGGGGGGGGGGGGAAGCGAGCGGTGGGGGAGAGGTTAGGCCGTGGGGAGGCTCTCGCATGCGGAATGATAGGAGAAACTTGACCTTTGTCGGTCCTTGACCCCGTGGCGGCAGCGCCTCTCGCCGTGCTATCGCCTCGCCCGTTCGCCTCCCTCACCTGCGCCCGCTCTTATCTCTCGTGTGCCTCGCCCGCCCGCCCACCGACGCCCACCCGGGAGACAGCTCGAGTACGGGCTTTGGCTCCAGGCAATTCGGGGATACATTAAGTTCATAACTCATACAAGATTAATGGCAGGTAATGGCTGCTGCGGTTGCCTCAGCCCCGGCAACGATCCACGTAAGCAGAAACATTAGCTCAGCTCACCGGCACGGGTTGGAACTGGCGCGCGGCACGCGGTATTGGCCTTTACTGGCGGGCCGCACACGGACGAATCTCCCTTGGCTTGCCGTGCGCCGGGGGACGATGCCGGCGCCAGGCAGTCTAGGAGGTCTAACTTGGATGCTAACGTTTTATTTATCTGCTTTTATATTAAGCTCAAGTTGGGCCCAACGGCCGGCGGAGGGCGTTTTCGCTTCCATTTCACGGCAGATGGACTTGGCGATGACCGCAGGCGGTTCGTCATTTCCGGTTTTTGAGAAAGTGATGTTCACGTTGATAACCGAGAGGCAGAGTTATCGCGCATGTGGCAGCGCACGGAACCCGGTGGAGTCACCTTCACGGTGATTCACGGGCGAACGCACACACGCA
>NC_091570.1:482197-484697 GCF_042767895.1 Penaeus vannamei | reverse complement strand
ATTCATGGATATATAAAAGCATTTTTGCCTATATGCATTTATATAAACAATACGCATATGTTGGTAAACATTTAAACATTTGAATTGATATTTGAATATTATTTGTGTGGATGTATTTGTACTTGTATTTGTTTTTGTATTTGTGTGCGTGTGGTGGTTTGTGTGTGCGTGTGTGTGCGTACGTGTGTGTGTGTGCATTTATATAATGTATTCACGTACATAACCATACTTACACACAAAGAACTCCCTCTCTTATATCTGATGCGTGTACACACAAGAAGTATGAATTAGTGAAGGAATTTGATTTATTAACAATTATCTCTTTTTCTCTTTCTAGGTAAGTACTGGGCATGTTTCGCGTTGTACCGACGTTTTTATATTTCGTCAGTGTGGTAAGTACACCTTATTTCATGTTTATGGCATTGCATGGACCCAATTAAGCCACGCGAATTGGGTTTAAATAGGCGATAAAAAGCTACTTAGATTTTTTTTTTTCTTTGTCTGTTTGAGGGGAGGGGGGAAGGGGAAGGGGGAAGGGGGAAGGGGGTGGGGGGGATCGATTGTCATAATTTATGGTTCCCTTTAAGCACGAGGGAGACGCCGTTATGGTGTTAGTTCGGTCATGGTGCTTAAAATCCCGCTACAGTGCACACCATATTTCATTCCTGACGCCTGTGTACTTTTGCTCATTAGGGAGATGTGTATTTTTTTCGTCTCTTCCTTGTTTTCTTTGTTGTTTCTTTGTTTTTTGTTTTTTTTTACGCGGTGTTGGTATATTTTTTTGTGCGTTTTCTTTTGTCTTCTGGGAATAGACGTACTTTTTTTTATCATTTCTGGTCCTTTTTAACCTTTTATGCAAATGAAGTTCCTTCTTGGAGCACGAAAACCATGTAACTAGCGCGTGTAAATTCCTCAGTTACTTTTTTTTATTTATTTTTTTTTTATTCTTACTTTTTACATTTTTTTATTTTTTTATTTTTTATTCTTACTTTTTTCTTTTTTTTTAAATTCTTACTTTTTTCATTTTTTTTTATTCTTACTTTTTTCATTATTTTTTATTCATACCTTTTTCATTCTTTTTTTTTCTTTCTTTCTTTCATCGAGACCTTATTTTTTTTCTCCTTTTTTTCTCCTTCTCCCAAATTAGAGATGTAGTCCGGAGTGCATGTCCTCGCGCGCGCTCTTTAAGTTTAAGTTTAAGTCTTTTTAAGTCGTATTGTTTTCTTGGAAGATGATTCGGAGTGTGGAAGTAGTGCGTGGCGAAGGCGAAGCGGGTGACGGGGGAGGCTTTCCCGTCTGTGGGTGGGTTGTGGGTGGGTTGTGGGGGGTTGTGGGAGGGATGAGGGGGTTGAGGGTGTGGGTTGTGTGGAGGGTGTGGGGTGTGGGTGGGTTGGGGGGTTGTGGGGGTTGAGAGTGGGTTGTGGGTGGATTGAGGGTGGGTTGTGGGGGGTTGTAGGTGGGTTGTGGGGTTGAGGGTGGGTTGTAGGGGTTGTGGGTGGGTTGAGGGGTTGAGGGTTGTTGGGGTTGAGGGTGGGTTGTGGGGGTTGAGGGAGGGTTGTTGGTGGGTTGGGAGGGTTGTAGGGGGTTGTGGGTGGGTTGAGGAGTGTGGGAGGGTTGTGGGTGGGTTGAGGGTGGTTTAGGTGGGTTGGTAGGGTTGTAGGGGGTTGAGGGTGGGTTGAGGAGTGTGGGAGGGTTGTGGGTGGGTTGAGGGTGGGTTGGGGGGTTGTAGGGGGTTGGTGGGTTGATGGTGGGTTGTGGGGGTTGAGGGTGGGTTGTGGGGGTTGAGGGTGGGTTGTAGGGGTTGTGGGTGGGTTGAGGGGTTGAGGGTTGTTGGGGTTGAGGGTGGGTTGTGGGGGGTTGAGGGAGGGTTGTTGGTGGGTTGGGAGGGTTGTAGGGGGTTGTGGGTGGGTTGAGGGTGGGTTGAGGAGTGTGGGAGGGTTGTGGGTGGGTTGAGGGTGGTTTAGGGTGGGTTGGTAGGGTTGTAGGGGGTTGAGGGTGGGTTGAGGAGTGTGGGAGGGTTGTGGGTGGGTTGAGGGTGGTTTAGGGTGGGTTGGGGGTTGTAGGGGGTTGTGGGTGGGTTGATGGTGGGTTGTGGGGGTTGAGGGTGGGTTGAGGGGGTTGAGGGTGGGTTGTGGGGTTGAGGGTGGGTTGTAGGGGGGTTGAAGGGGGTTAAGGGAGGGTTGAGGTGGGTTGTACGGGGTCTGGTATGGATTTTTTCGTGTTGTGGTTGTATTTGTTTTCATTATTATTAATGTTATTGTCATCGTTATTGTTGTTATTGTTTTTGTTATTGTAATTGTTTTTTTTTTGTATGTGTTATTGATATTGTTGTTTTTTGTGCTTGTATGTTACTGTTGTTATTATCATTACTATTATGATGATGATGATGATGATGATGATTATTATTATCGTTTTTATTATTGTTCTTATAGTAATTATTATTATTATCATTATTATAATTATTACAATTATTTCTATTATTAATGTGCTGTTACTATTA
>NC_091570.1:457197-464697 GCF_042767895.1 Penaeus vannamei | reverse complement strand
GAGGCCCGGGAGGGTCCGGAGGGGGAGGGGGTGGAGGGATATGCGAGGGGTATGTTGGGTAGTGGGGGTAGATCTGGAGAGGGGGAGGGGAAGGGGAGGGGTGGAGGGTATGCGAAGGGTATGTTGGGTAGTGGGGGTAGATCTGGAGGGGAAGGGGAGGGGGTGGAGGGATATGCGAAGGGAATGTTGGGTAGTGGGGGTAGATCCGGAGGGGGGAGGGGGTATGAGAGAAGAGGGGTTGGGATTGAGGGGTATGCGAAGGGAATGTTGGGTAGTGGGGGTAGATTTGGAGGGGGGGAAGGAAAGGGAATGTTGGGTAGTGGGGGTAGATTTGGAGGGAGGAAGGGAAGGGAATGGGTATGTGAAGGAGGGATGGGAAGGGAATGCTGGTTAATGCGGGTGGATTTGGATGGAGGGAAAATGGGTATGCGAAGGGAGGGTTGGGGGGTAAGGAAAGGGGTTTAGGGGTGGAGGGGAAGGGGTACCCAAAAGGAGGGTTGGGTATTTGTAGAAGTGGAATGGAGGGTCTGCGACGGGGTTTTGGCTTATGGGGGTGGAGGTGGGGGTGAGGGTATGCAAAACGGGTATGCAGGGGGGGAGGAGGGTGCGAAAAATAATAGGGTGGAGGTGGGGGATACGCCAAGGGGTGAGGGGGTGGGATAGGGAGGGAAGATAGGAGTGAGGGGCACGTTAAGGGAGGGTATAGGGAGGTAGGGGAGGGGGAGGGGGCACGCGAAGGGGGGAAGGGAATGGGTATGGAGGAGGGGGCTGCAGGGTTGGAGGGGTTTATGTGGGTACAAAAGTGGAGGGTATTGTGTGTAGGGACTTAGAGGGGGAGACATGGGTGGGCGGGTGGTGGGGAGTGGTGGGGGGGATGGAGGGGTTCGGTTTGCGTGGGATTTAATTTTTTTTTCTCTCTCTCTCTCTTTGCTCTTTTTGCCTCTCGCGTGGGTGTGATTATTCTCCCTTATTATGTTTTGTTTTATTTTTTTTTTTTATTTATTCCTCCTTGTTTTTTTTTTTTTTTTTTTTCCTCGTTTTATTTATTATTATTATTATTTTTTATATATATTCATTTCAGGGTCTCTTGTTGATGAATGTTTTGAAAGCGGCGCACGAGGGTAAAGCAAATAAACTGTCTTGGAGAAAAATGTTCTTTTGTGAGGCGAGGAAACTGAGGAGAGCGAGAGGAGGCTAATTTACTCGCGGAATTCGAAGAAGGAACGGCGTTTGGGGGGGAGGGGGGGCAGGGGGCAGAGGAACGGCGTTGGGGAGGGGAGGGAGGGGGTAGAAGGAGGGGAAGGGCCAGGGGGATGGGAGGGGAGGGGGTAGAGGATGGGGAAGGGCCGGGGTGGGAGGGGAGGGATAGAGTATGGGGAAGGGTCGGGGGTGGGAGGGGGAGGGGTAGAGGATGGGGAAGGGTCGGGGGTGGGAGGGGGAGGGGGTAGAGGATGGGGAAGTGCCGGGGGTGGGAGGGGGAGGGGGTAGAAGGAGGGGAAGGGCCGGAGGTGGGAGGGGAGGGGGTAGAGGATGGGGAAGGACCGGGGTGGGAGGGGAGGGGGTAGAGGATGGGGAAGGGCCGGGGGGTGGGAGGGGGAGGGGGCAGAGGATGGGAAAGGGCCAGGGGGTGGGTGGGGGAAGGGGTAGTGAATGGGGAAGGGCCGGGGGGTGGAGGGGAGGGGGTAGAGGATGGGGAAGGGCCGGGGGGTGGAGGGGAGGGGGGTGTTGCAGGTTGGTTGGGAGGAGTCCTCTTCCGTGGCTTTGCAAGATCGGCGTCGGCGGTTTTAAGTCTCACGAGGCGGTTAATCGTTTTCTGTTTGTGTTTTCTGTTTTGCTTCTTTCGCTCTTTTCTCTGCGTGTGTCGTTACCTCTTCTCTCTCTCTCTCTCTCTCTCTCTCTCTCTCTCTCTCTCTCTCTCTCTCTCTCTCTCTCTCTCTCTCTCTCTCTCTCTCTCTCTCCACTTCTTCCTTATTTCCTTTCTCTCTCTCTCTCTCTCTCTCTCTCTCTCTCTCTCTCTCTCTCTCTCTCTCTCTCTCTCTCTCTCTCTTCCTTCCTCTCTCCACTTCTTCCTTATTTCCTTCTCATCCATCTCCACTTATATCTCACCCTCCCCTTCTATCATCCTTATCCTCATCCTCTTTCCTCCTCTTCTTCTATCTCCTTCTCATCCTCCTCTCTGTGCTCCTACTCCTCCTCTCTATCCTCCTTCCCCTCCTCTCTATCCTCCTTCTCCTCCTCTCTATCCTCCTCCTCATCTATGTCCCCCTTTTTCTCCTCTCTAACCTTCTTCCCCTCCTCTCTGTTCTCCTCCTCCTACTCTCTATCCTCCTTTCCTTCCTCTCTGTCCTCCTCCTCCTCCTCCTCTCTATCCTCCTCCTCCTCCTCTATGCCCCCCTTCCCCTTCTCACTGTCCTTGTCGTCTTTCTCTCTGTCTTCCTCCCTCTTCTCTCCTCCTCCTCCTCCCATGATGGAGTACGTGATCCAAGGCGGTGGTTCCCGTAATGAATGGTTGTCTTACAGGATCATGAGCTCATTCCGGGGAGTTCACCTTCACACCTGCTGGCTTGACTCGGTTGGGCGGTGGGTGAGTTGATTCCCACACCCTCCCCCTCCTCCCTGCATGTGCCCCTACCCCCCCTCTACTCCCCGGTCCCCCTCCCCCTGGTCTACTTGTTCCCCCGTCCCCATCCCCCTGGTCTACCTGTTCCCCCGTCCCCATCCCCTTGGTCTACCTGTTCCCCCATCCCACTCCCCCCCTGCTCTACTTGTTCCCTGGTCCCCCCCCCCCTATTTCTTATCCCTGCTTCCCTTACTCTTGCCCTCCTTCTCCTGCCCTCTCCGCCTACCCCTGACCGTGCCCCTGCCCTCTGCCCCCTTCCCCACACCTGTCCACGCCCCCGTACACGCCCCTGCTTTCTGCCGTCCCCACCGCAGCTCGCCAAACTGGATTCACCAGCAGGGGCCGAGCGCGATGACGAAACTCTCTGGTGGGGCAGGCTCTTGGAGGAGGAGGAGGAGGAGGAGGAGGGGGAGGAGGAGGAGGAGGGGGAGGAGGAGGTGGAGGGGGAGGAGGAG
This sequence comes from Penaeus vannamei, assembly GCF_042767895.1. Taxonomy (NCBI): domain Eukaryota; kingdom Metazoa; phylum Arthropoda; class Malacostraca; order Decapoda; family Penaeidae; genus Penaeus; species Penaeus vannamei. The sequence continues at coordinate 461,622 of NC_091570.1, read as the reverse complement.
GAGGAGGAGGAGGAGGAGGAGGAGGAGGAGGAGGAGATGGAGGAAGAGGAGGAGGAGGAGATGGAGGAAGAGGAGGAGGTGGAGATGGAGGAAGAGGAGGAGAAGGAGGTGGTGGTCGAGAAGGAGAAGAAGAGGAGCAGGTGGAAGAGTGATGTGAAAAGAGGAAGAGGAAAGCGGACTGATAACGGCGGAGATGCCTAGAAAGCAGACAAAAGGAATCCACAAAACAAAAAAGATAAATACCGATAATAACAGGGAGGAGAGAGAGAAATACCATAAAGAAAAGAAGGCACCAGAAGCGAGAGGATAAAACCACGAGAGAGGAACACATTATGTTTTTGCCGAAGCTTCCTCGTGTCGCGGCTCGTCCCCTTAATACATGCATGATATTCACGTATTCATCTTGTGTTCTTTTCGGGGGGCGGCTGGGGGGGGGGGGGCTCCTTCTCGGGATTTCAGCCCTCGCGGGATTTCCTTGTCGATTGCGGGGGTTTTGTTGTCGTTAGGGATTGGTGGGGGGGGGGTGATGATGGTGGGAGTGGGGTGGTGATGATGGTGGGGTGGTGGTGGAGGAGATGATGGTGACGGGGGTGGTGGTGGTGGTGATGTTTTGTGGAAGTGGTGTGCCGTTTTCTTGATTCCTTTACTTTATGTCATTTTCTCTCTCTCTCTCTCTCTCTCTCTCTCTCTCTCTCTCTCTCTCTCTCTCTCTCTCTCTCTCTCTCTCTCTCTCTCTCTCTCTCACACACACACACACACACACACACACACACACACACACACACACACACACACACACACACACACACACACACACACACACACACACACACACACACACACGCACACACCAAGACGGAGGAGCGAGCCGCCGCGTTCTGTCCATCTCGCGTTATAAATACGAAGCCGGGCGCGCAGAGTGCTCTTGGCAATAGAAGTCACCGAGAGGTTTACACGAACGCCGAAAAACAAAACAATTTCGGCGCGGTTCTCCTTTTCGGGCGGCGTGGCGTGTTTATGCGGGCGTGCGAGTCCGCTTGTATTTATTCGCGTGGGTCCGGAGACGGGAGATAGAGGCGTGGGTACGTTCGCACATTTATACGTGTATGGTGAGATGCAAATGCAGAATGATGCGGGGTTATGTACATGGACATGTGCATAAAGTCATGCATGAGGCTTATTCCTACATTTAGATATAGATCATTACGTGATTGCATATATGGAGGTATACGTAGGTATTGATTTGGTTATGTACATACGTATATACATAGATACATACATAATAACATCCATGCCTACATGCGCAGTTGTATGGATCAAGAAACCTTGGTGTAAAACGCATATATGCAACAACAATTTTACATTTTAGCGAAATAGAGAGAGAGAAAAAGAAAGAAAGAAAGAAAGGGGGGAAGGAAGGGAAAGAAAAATATATATAGAGAGAGAGAGAGGAGGAAAAAGGAGGGAGAAAAAAGGGATGGGGAGAGAGGAAAAAATAAATAAGAATTATATATATATATATATATATATATATATATATATATATGTATATATATATGTATATATATGTATATATGTATATATATATATATATTTATGTGTGTGTGTGTGTGTGTGTGTGTGTGTGTGTGTGTGTGTGTGTGTGTGTGTGTGTGTGTGTGTGTGTGTGTGTGTGTGTGTGTGTGTGTGTATGTGCACGTAGATAGATAGATAAAGAGAAGAGACGAGAATCGAGTTGAATTTTGCAACTGAGCAGTTCCGAGAAGCTGCAAGTAATAATCAATCAATCACGGGCAATCGACAAAGAAACTCGCCGGCTGGGATTTCGTCAGACCCGAGTTGGCGGGCGGGGGACGCGGGCGGAGGAGGCAGGACGGGGCTCACGGGGGATTTTTTTTTTTTTTTCTTTATTCGGTTCTTGCGTTTGTTTAGTTTGTTCCTTGATTTGTCGCTTCGTTTTTTTTTCGCTGGTTTTCTTTTCTCATCTCTCTCTTTCCCTCTACCTACTTTTTTTTTTTTTTTTTACTGTTCTCCTTTTGTGCTGTTTATTCTTATATTTTTCCTCACTCACTACTTCTCTTTCTCCATTTCTCCCTTTCTTCCTCCTTCCCTTCAGTTTCTACGTATTTCTACCCCCTCCCCTTCATCCTCCACCCTTCTCTTCCCCCTCTCCTTTCTCTCTCTTCCCTTCCTTCTCCCCTTCTCTTCCTCGCTCTCCCTCTTCTGCTGTTTATTCTTATATTTTTCCTCACTCTCTACCTCTCTTTCTCCCTCCTTCCCTTCATTTTCTACGTATTTCTACCCCTCCCATCCTCCTCCACCCCTTCTCTCCCCCCTCTCCTTTCTCTCTCTCTTCCGTTCCTCCTTCTCCCCTTCCTTCCTCGCTCTCCCTCTTCCTCTTTCTTCCCTCCTTATCCTCCCTACTCCCTTCCCTTCCTCATTCTCCCATTCTATTCCTCCCTCTCCTCCTCTCCTCTCCCCCCTCCCCACTCCGCTTCCCATCCTCCCTCTTCCCTTCCCTTTCCCCCTCTTCCCTCCACTTCCCTTCCCTTCCCTTCCCTTCCCTTCCTCCCACTCCACTTCCCATCCTCCCTCTCTCCTTCCCTTCCTTTCCCTTCCCTTCCCTCCCACCCCTACCTCCTCCACGGGAATACTTAGCAAGGGCGGTAGGTGATTGTGCCCATGTCATGCCTGCCCCTCGTGATGTTGTTGCTATTATTAACATCATGATCGCGCTGTTATCCTTGTGTCCGGGAGGAAAAAGGGGAAAGATGAATAAAAGAAGAGGTGCACAGAGAGAGAATGAGCCAAAGAAAAGAAAAAGATAAAAAAAAGGACATCTGGAGAAAGGAATGGAGGGAAAAACAGGATAAGGTAGTGGGAATAAGATAGGGAGGGAGCGAGAGAAAGAGCGAGGGAAAGGAGAGAGAAAGGGAGAGAGAGAAAGGGAGAGAGAGAAAGGGAGAGAGAGAGAAAGGGAGAGAGAGAGAAAGGGAGAGAGAGAGAAAGGGAGAGAGAGAGAAAGGGAGAGAGAGAGAAAGGGAGAGAAAGGGAGAGAGAGAGAGAGAGAGAGAGAGAGTGAGAGAGAGAGAGAGAGAGAGAGAGACAGAGAGACAGAGAGACAGAGAGACAGAGAGAGAGAGAAAACGAGAAAGAGAGAGAGACAGAGAAACAGAGAAAGAGAGACAGAGAGACAGAGAAACAGAGAGACAGAGAGACAGAGACAGAGAGAGACAGAGGGGGAGGGAGAGAGAGAGAGAGAGCGCTAACATTGAAACAGAATGGTGTATGTAGCACACGTGGAGTGTGTCGCCGGCACTGATTGGGCAAGACTAACGCGGTAGTTATCAGCGTCCGGGGACAGGAGGCAGAGGAGGGGGGGGGAGGAGAGTGGGTGAGGGAGTGAAAGGGGGCGGCGGAGGAGCGGAATAGATAGCAAAAGGAGAGAAGGAGAAGGAGATAGAAGCGACTGCCGTGGGTACGTCTCGGCTCATTTGCCGCCGCGAGGTAGGAGGAGCCCCCGATACCGCTTTGGAATCTCGAGTGCTGCGTGGAGTGATGCAAGACTCTCGAGTACTGCTGTGAAGTAAGAGCCTCTGATGCTGCCATGGAATGAGAGCCGCATTACCCAGTGAGTCTCGAGCGCTGGAACGGAGGGAAGAGTTCAGTACGGCCATTAGGTACGTGCCTCAAGTACGGTTTTCGGCGTGGCTGAGTGCGCCGAAACCGGGAGGGGAAATGGGGCGCGGTCGCCGACACCTCCCGCCGCCGTAATGGGTCGCCTCGTTACCATACCACTTTGAGGGTATTGTTAGTGCATGCAAATCTGAGCCGTAAATCTCCCCCCCATCCAGCGGACTCGGGAGACCGCTTCGCCCGTCGGTTCCTCGCCTAATCCAGCCGGAAGAGGGTTAGAGGCTGCTAAGTTTTACGGATATGCTAATGAGGCGAATCTTTCCGGAAAGGGGGGAGGGGGGGGGGGGGGGGGTTCTGTGCATTGTGCGGGGAGGCCGGGATGCAGATATGGGTTCGTGCGTGCGTGGCTTGGTGGCTCTCCTCTTGCGTGGCTTGGTGGCTCTCCTCTTGCGTGGCTTGGTGGCTCTCCTCTTGCGTGGCTTGGTGGCTCTCCTCTCTTCGCGGGGGCTCGGCGGTGTACCTGGAGAGAAGAGGGTGTGATCGTGTGGGTACTTGCCGACTTGCATACATGTATTCTTGCGTATATACATACACCCGTTCATGCGTGTATACATACATTTATACATACATACACACAAATGCATACGTAAACACATACATAAACGTTACCATATTAATATACATACGTGTATATATATATATATATATATATATATATACACATACATATACATACACATACACATACGAATACATATGCACACCTGCACCAACACCTACTTAATCGTC
>NC_091570.1:452197-454697 GCF_042767895.1 Penaeus vannamei | reverse complement strand
GAAGAGAGAAAGAGGAAGAAATGGACCAGGGAGGAGGCGAGGGAGAAGGGATCTCCCGGGAGGAAGAGGAATAAGAACAGGAAGAAGGGAAAAGAAGGAAGAGAGAAAGAGGAAGAAATGGACTTGGGAGGAGGCGAGGGAGAAGGGATCTCCCGGGAGGAAGAGGAATAAGAACAAGAAGAAGGGAAAGGAAAGAAGAGAGAAAGAGGAAGAAATGGACCAGGGGAGGAGGCGAGGGAGAAGGATCTCCCGGGAGGAAGAGGAATAAGAACAAGAAGAAGTGGAAGAGAAAGAAGAGAGAAAGAGGAAGAATGGACCAGGAGGAGGGGAGGGGAGAAGGGATCTCCCGGGAGGAAGAGGAATAAGAACAAGAAGGGAAAAGAAGGAAGAGAGAAAGAGGAAGAAATGGACCAGGGAGGAGGCGAGGGAGAAGGGATCTCCCGGGAGGAAGAGGAATAAGAACAAGAAGAAGGGGAAAGAAGGAAGAGAGAAAGAGGAAGAAGAGGACTAGGGAGGAGGCGAGGGAGAAGGGATCTCCCGGGAGGAAGAGGAATAAGAACAAGAAGAAGGGAAAAGAAGGAAGAGAGAAAGATGATTAAGAGGAAGAAGAAATGGAGGAGAGGTAGGAACAAAGAGAGAGAAGAAGAAGAAGGAAAAAAAAAACTTTCCGAGAAGGATGGCAGGAGAGGAAGTAGAAGGTATAGGAGGGGTCGCGTTGATGAATAGAAGAAATTATGTGAATATTTCTTAAGGGTGATGTATGGTGCCAGTTGCCGCGGTGCCGTGACAAATGGGCGTGGCAATGTAGTCCAAGAACATCCTCGGGATTACACAAGGAAGCTAGTCTACCCCCCCCCCCTTTTTTTTTTTTTTTTTCGTTTGGTCTATAAAGCTAGTCCACCCCCCCCGTTTTTTTTTTTTTTTTTTTTCCTTTTCCGTTTGCTCTTATAAAGCTAGTCTACCCCCTCCCCCTTTTTTTACTTTTTTTCTGTTTGGTCTTATAAAGCTACTCCATTCGCCCCCCCTTTCTCTTTTTTTTACTTTTTTTTTCTTTTTCCGTTTGGTCTTTAAAGCTAGTCTATCCCCCTCCCCCTTTATTTTTACTTTTTTTCTTTTTTTCCGTTTGGTCTTATAAAGCTAGTCCATTGACCCCCCTTTCTTCTTTTTTTACTTTTTTCGTTTGGTCTTATAAAGCTAGTCTATCCCCTCCCCCCCTTTTTTTTTTCTTCTTTTTTTTTTTTTTTTACTTTTTCCAGTTTTTTCCGTTTGGTCTTATAAAAAGCTAGTCTACCCCCTCCCCCTCTTTTTTACTTTTTTACTTTTTCGTTTGGTCTTATAAAGCTAGTCCATTCGCTTCCCCCTTTCTTTCTTTCTTTTTTTTTTTTTTTTTACTTTTTTTACTTTTTCCATTTGGCCTTATGTAAATGCGGGCACTCGAGAAGGGAAGGGAAAGTTGTGTGGATGTATGTACGTATGTATTTGCATTTGTAGGTACGAACGTGTGTATGTGTGTGGCTGTAATGTTTGTCCATTCTAGTCCCGACATTTGATAACTTCAGTGATGAGCTGGAATTATTTATCAAAGACAGGACCCCCCCCCTCCCCATCCCCACCCCCATGAGACCTCGATGTTACTGGATGTATGTAAAAGACCAGGCAGTCCCCCCTCCCCCCCCCTCTTCTCTTCTCTTCTCTTCTCTTCTTTTCTCTTCTCCTCTCCTCTCCTCTCCCCTCCGTCACCCTCTCCCTCACCCTCACCCTCACCCTCACCCTCACCCTCACCCCCCCTTCTCTCCTCGTGCCCCATCTCCGTGTGTATCCTCCATTAGCGTCTGTCGAGGCTCCAGAGTGATGGCTAAGGCGAGGGAGAGATATCTCGCGTTCATTCTCTCTTCCTCTCTCCTCTCTTTTCGGTCTTCTTTCCATTCTTATTTGTTCTTTCTCTTTTCTTTCATTGCTGTCCTTTTGGTGCTTTCTGTCGTATCTTGCTCTCCTCTCCTCTCTGCTCTTTCTCTTTCTCTTGCTCTCTGTCTCTCTCCCTCCCTCCTTCCTCCTTCCTCCTCCCTCCATCCCTCCTTCCCTCCTTCCCTCCTTCCCCACTCCCACCCCACCCCCTCTCCATAATGAAACTACTGTGGAATGAGCATGTGTAAAATGATACTGATAAGAGAGATAAGATCCGGAAATCGTGGCCGGAAGGATCACGGTGATCGCTGTGATTGAGAAGCGGAAGGAGAATGCGAATTGATAATCATACTCGCGGAACCCATTATTTATTTATTTATTATTTATTTATGAAGTTATTTATTTATTATTTATTATTTATGAAGGTTATGCGTTCGCTTTGCGCTCTGGAGGGTCGCGTTCGTTGTGGTTCGCGGGCGGAGGCGAGCGGGGGTTTCCGAGGCCGAAGAGGAGTAGGGGCGCGGGGGAGGCGGGGAGGCGAGTAGTAGGGGCGCGGGGAGGCGGGGAGGCGGGGAGGCGAGTAGTAGGGGCGCGG
>NC_091570.1:422197-439697 GCF_042767895.1 Penaeus vannamei | reverse complement strand
GACGCCATGCCAGGCGACAAAGTTCGAAAGTCGTTTCAAACTGTGAAACTTCTTGCGTCTGTATTGTTGTCACGGCTCCGAAGGGAAGTTTTCCGGCCGAGTTTTTGTGCTCGAGCCAAATCCTGTGATTGCAATAGGGCGAGTTTGCAAGAAAGGCAATCTGCTCTTAGATTGCATCCCCCTCTCCACTCTCACAGATGCAAACACATGCACCAACAACAGGCGTTCTCGTTCCCTCTCGCTCGTTCGTTCAGTCATTCGGTTTGTTCAGTAGGTTGGTCAGTCATTCACTCGGTCACTCTCATTCGGAATCATTCGCTCACTCACTCACTCACTCACTCAAAAAAGGCAATCTTATGCGAGGTTAAGATTCACTAGAGACACACACACGCCCCAGACACACGAAACGCACGCACGCAAACATTCTCTCGCTCATTCACTATTTTATTCAGTAAGTCAATTATTCACCCAGTCACTTACCCCTCACTCTCTTAGAAAAGGCAGTCCTCTACAACGATAAATTCCCTACGCTCACAGTCTTGACACAGACACAGACACAGACGCATACACACACGAACACGACCTCCTCACTCACTCACTCACTCGCTCACTCACTCCCTCACTCACTCACTCCCTCACTCACTCACTCACTCACTCACTCGCTCACTCCCTCACTCACTCACTCCTTCACTCACTCCTTCACTCACTCACTCGCTCACTCACTCACTCACTCACTCACTCACTGAAGGCGCCGTCACACGGGTATATTCATCATCAATAAATCACATAACCGCACGCAAAAGTCACACGGCGATATGGTGTTTTGATCATCATTATCATTAACATTACCATCATGGGACCATCACCAAGAGTATTCATTCCGTGAGTAAGTAGGTCTAGGACTACTTTGAGGACGCGGGGGCCTTCTCGTAGAAGCATTGACTTTTTTTTTTTTGCAAATATTCGTCAGGGAACTACAGGACAGGTAGATGTGGATGTGTTCATGGTTAGAAAAGAAGTGTTGATTGTATTTTTTTTTATTGTTTTTTTTTCGAAGTCGCGCCACTACATCGTGTAAACATTCTGATTATTATTATTATTGATATTATTGTTATTATTATTATTATTATTATTATTATTATTATTATTATTATTATTATTATTATTATTATTATTATTATTATTATTATTATTATTATTATTATTATTATTATTATTGTTATTATTATTATTACTTTACTACAGAATGTTTTGTTATTAAGATCGACAGTTGCGAAGAAGTCGTAATGAATGTGATTGGTATAATTATAAAATTACGGGAGCAATTAATTTCATATTTTCAATTAAGAGTCCAGTCGCTCACGGATTCCCACGGACACGGGAATCCTGGTGCGCCCAAGGAGTCCAGGCACGGAATCGGACAGTTGTTGCCGGAGAAGCGTTCGGGTGATCGCTTCTTCTCTCTTCTATTCGTTCACTCACTCGGATACATACACAATTTTCTATATATACATGTAATATTATTTTCTTATTTATGGGAGATGTGTAGAAGTGGATCGTTTTCGACTCAGACAGAGGAGACGCGACTTAACTTGATGCAACGATGACTGTCAAAGTAGCTGTCATGTGACGCTTACGCTGCAGTGCAAGAGGAAGAAGAAGAAGAAGAAGAAGAAGAAGAAGAAGAAGAAGAAGAAGAAGAAGAAGAAGAAGAAGAAAGGAAGGAAGAAGAAGAAGAGGGAGGGAGGGAGGGAGGGAGGAGGGAGGGAGGGAGGGAGGAGGGGGGGGGAGGGGAGGGAGGGAGGAGGGGAGGGAGGGAGGGAGGGAGGGAGGGAGGGAGGGAGGGAGGGAGGGAGGGAGGGAGGGAGGGAGGGGTACTGTACCTGCCTTAACGTAACACAATACTTGTTACATGTTTTATTTATTTATAGGAGAGGTTGCAAAATGTTTTATCATTTTTGATCAAGTCGTTGATTTACAAAAATAATGGTGAATAAAATGGAGATTATGATAATGATTGCGCTGATGATAATGATAGGACTGATATATGTTGATGAGGATGATGATAATATGGGACTGATGATCATAAACAATACAGATGTAATAGCGATTGCGATATCAACGACAGTGATGCAATGATAAGGATAATCAGGAAGAGAATAATTGATATTGTGATAATGGTGATGGTAGCGACAATATTCGTAAATTACTAATTTTGATGATGCTGATGCGCACGAGTGTAATTGCGATAAGCCCGATAAAGTTGATACCAGGAAACGAGTGTAATTGCGATAAGCCCGATAAAGTTGATACCAGGAAACGGAGCCCGAAAGCCCGACCTCAGCGAAGCCCTGCAGCGCTCTCATTAAACCTTTAAGAAGTTGAACTCGCCTCCCTCGGCCCTTCGTAGCTCTCCCCCGCACCCTTGGTCGCTTTTTTCGTTGTTTTTTTTCGTTTTCTTCTTTGGTCTTGGATTTTCTGTTTTTCTTTACTTTTCTCTCTCTTCCCTTATCTTTTTTTCTTTTCCTTTCCTTTGTTCTCGTCTCATTTCCTCTCTTCTCTTCTCTCTCTCTCTCTCTCTCTCTCTCTCTCTCTCTCTCTCTCTCTCTCTCTCTCTCTCTCTCTCTCTCTCTCTCTCTCTCTCTCTCTCTCTCTCCCTCCCTCCCTCCATCACCCTCTCCCTCTCCCTCTCCCTCTCCCTCTCTCTCTCTCTCTCTCTCTCTCTCTCTCTCTCTCTCTCTCTCTCTCTCTCTCCCTCCCTCCCTCCCTCCCTCCCTCCCTCCCTCTCTCTCTCTCTCTCTCTCTCTCTCTCCCTCTCCCTCTTTCTCTCTCTCTCCCTCTATCCCTCTTTCTCTCTCCCTCCCTCCCCCTCTCCCTCCCTCCCCCTCTCCCTCTCTCCTCCCTCCCCTCTCTCCTCCTCCTCCTCCTCCTCCTCCCCTCCCTCCTCTCCTCCCTCCTCCTCCTCCTCCTCTTTTTTTCTTCTTCTTCCTCTTACTCTTTCTTTATTTCTTTTTTTCTTTCTTTCCTTCCTCCCCCTCCCTCCCTCTCAAAATCCGGCGAGGTCAGTGAACTCGGCTGTTGCTACCTAGCTTTTTTTTGTCGTATTTTTTCCCGTTGTTTTTATACCTTGGTTAAGTAATTCTTGCGACCGTGTCCTTGCATTGGCCTTATGATTTCGTGTGTCGGTCAAGTTCGAGTTCGAGTGTATGTACGTGTGATTTAGTTGTGGTTATGTTTATTTTTGTTGTTATTGTTTTGTTATGGGGTGTCTTGTGTATATGTTGTTGTTATTGTTTTTTATGGGGTGTTTTTTGTATATGTTGCGTGGGTGTATTTTTATTTACTTATTTTTTTGATGTGGTGATTGATTTAGTTTAAGTGGATTGAGACTTTTTCTCTCCCCTCCCCCTCTCCTTCCCGCTCCCTTATCTCTCTCCCCCCCCCCTCTCTCTCTCTCTCTCTCTCTCTCTCTCTCTCTCTCTCTCTCTCTCTCTCTCTCTCTCTCTCTCTCTCTCTCTCTCTCTCTCTCTCTCTCTCTCTCTTTCTCTCTCTTTCTCTTTCTCTCTCTCTCTCTCTCTCTCTCTCTCTCTCTCTCTCTCTCTCTCTCTCTCTCTCTCTCTCTCTCTCTCTCTCTCTCTCTTTCTCTCTCTCTCCCTTCTCCCCTTCCCCCTTCCCCCTTCCCCCCTTCCCCCTCTTCCCTCCTTCCCTCCTTCCCTCCTTCCCTCCCTCCCTCCTTCCTTCCCCCATGTGTTTGTGTTGTGTACTTGCTAATTATCATATTCACATCAGAGTGCTTGCCTTGCGAATTAAAGGGTTTGTTATTCCCTTGCAACTGTGTGCTCTTCACACTGCAAGGAAACGCGTGGTGATTGTTTTTACTTGTGTTGTTGTTGTTGCTGTTGTTATTATTGTTGTTGTCGCCATGATTGTCGTCTTGATGATGATGATAGTAATGATGATGATGATGGTTATCATTGTTTTATTGTTGTTGTTGTTTTTGTTCTTCTTTTGTTGTTGTTGTTGTGATGTTATTTTATATTTTCTTATTTTTCTATTATTATTATTATTATTGTTATTTTTATTATAAATAGTATTGATGATGTTACTTTTTTGTCTTTATTTTTGTTCTTTCGCTATTTTCAGTATTATTTCATTTTTCTATTGTATGTATTTCTATCATCATTATTAACACGATCACCAATTGTTATCAGTATCATCTTCACGATCAACCTCCCTCCTATTCATCCTCGTCCTCATCATCACCATCACCATTATCATCATAAATTATCCTCAATGTCATCATCATCATCGCCACCACCACCACCACTACTACTATCAGTACTACCACCACCGCCACCTCCTCTTCCTCCTCTTCATCCACCACCTCCTCCTCCTCCTCCTCTTCTTCTTCTTCTGCCTCCTCCTCCTCCTCCTCCTCTTCCTCCACCACCTCCTCCTCTCTCCCCCTACCTCTCTCCTCACTCTTCCCCCCTCCTCCTCCTCCCTCTTCCTCGTCGTCCTCCCCCTCTTCCTCCTCCTCCTCCTCCTTCTCCTCCTCCTCTTCCACCACCTCCTCCTCCTTCCTCCTCCTCCACCTCCACCTCCACCCTCCTCCTTCCTCCTTCACCTCCCCCTCCTCCTCCTCCTCCTCTTCCACCTCCCTCCCTCCCTCCCTCCTCTTCCACCTCCCTCCTCCTCCTCCCTCCTCTTCCACTCTCCCTCCTCCCTCCTCCTTCACCTCCCCCTCTTCCACTCCTCCTCCTCCTCTACCTCCACCTCACTACTCCTCCTTCACCTCCTCCTCCCTCTTCCTCCACCTCCTCCTCCCTCCTCTTCCTTCACCTCCCTCCTCGCACTCCTCTTCCACCCTCCTCCACACCCGTGGGTCTCGTAGAAGTCTCCCCCCCCCGAGCGCCTGCGCCCCGCGGACCCAGGAAAAGCAAGCGCGCGCGCGAGTTACGCAACTTGACGCTAATTAACGGCGACTCCCCCCCCCCCCCCCCGGGCGGGTCGGGCTAAGGGCCAAAGGCGGCCGTAACTAAGCCAAGTGCAAGCATGAAATCCCTTCGCTAATACAACCCGATGTGTTATGTATTGCTGTTGGTGAATGGGGGCGGTCGGGGGGGGGGGGGGGGGCCTGCAGGTTCAGTGGCGGCGGCGTGTTGTGAGGTGTGTTTCTGTGAGAGGAGGAGGGCGTGCGGGGTTGTGTTTGGTTGTGCGTTCGTGGTCGTGTTTGCTTGCAGGTCACGTGGGCGATCCTCGGGTATTATGTATAGATTTTTTTGTATGATTATTATAGATATTATGTATAGATTTTTTTGAGGACGTGGGTTTTGTGATTTTTTTGCTTCGGTAGATTTGGGATAAAAAGGAATTGGAAAATATATTGGTGTTGTAAGGTTTGGTAGAATTCGATGGTCAAGCATAATTTTTTTTCTGCGTTTGCGATAAAGAAATGGTTCGTTTCGGTTGTCTGGAATCGTCACTGTCGTCATTGTCATTAAAAGTCATCATAAGTTGTTTCCCTAATGTTGTTTTGGTGCGATTGGCGTCGCTGAAATCAGGATGTCATAAGTCGATGGGATAAATGGGGCACATTATCATTATTATTCTTGTTGCTGTATCCCTTGATTTTCTTTGTCATTAAAAAAATCATTATTATTATTGTTATTATTATCATTATCATTATCATTATTATTAATAATATTATCATTATTATCATTATTATCATTGTTATTATTATTATTATTATTATTATTATTATTAATGATATTATTATTATTATTATTATTATTATTATTATTATTATTATTATTATTATCGTTACTGTGGATATGCTTCCATATTTGTGTGTTCTTGTATGCTTGCGTAACCACAGAACACTCTATTGCTGTGTGATAGTATATTCTACATAGCGAGGACCTCCTGAAGACGAGCGCCAAGCTTTGAACGGGACTCGGTGACAATTGGTCTTTTGAGCGCGAGAAAAAACTGCAGTAGTGGCTTGAATACAGGGAGTTTGTTTTCATTATGCTTTTGTTGTTGTCGAGAGTGCGTTGTGTTGCCGTCACAGTCAAAGTGTTTTTTTTCGATCAAATTTCAATTTAGGAAAAAATATATGCTTGCACATATACAAATACACTATCAGTATATTAATCTATCTTTATACATACATACATGCATACATACACACACGCACACAGTTTTTAGAGGCAGTTGATGCTGGCGGTGGAGCCTGTGTGTTCGCAATACTAAGTCCTACGTTTTATTTTCTGCCAGACCGTCGCCGCTCGTGTGCTAAGCGAATTCCGTGTGCGTGCGGTGTTGCGCTATACTCATTACAATTTATGATAAGAGAAATGTCTATAAATAGTCTGCTTAACACAAGGATGTCAAGTGGGCACTGCAGTAAGGGGACATGGGGAATATTAAGTGTGATTGTATTTATTTATTTATTTATTTATTTGTTAGTGTTGGCTGTGTGTATGTGTGCGTGTGCGGGCGTGCGTGTGTGTGCATAGATGTGCGCATGCTCACGAAGGTCTGCAGGTTCGTGTGTAAGCGTGTGTCGTATGCTCTCGGACATGCAATCAAAAAATTATTTATTTATTTATTAGTGGTGGTTGTGGGTATGTGTGTGTGTGCGTGTGCGTGCGTGTGTGTGCATAGATGTACGCTTGCTCAGGCAGGTCTGCAGGTTCGTGTGTCAACGTGTGTCGTATGCTCTCGGACATGCAAGCAAAAAAATATTTATTTATTTATTAGTGTTGGCTGTGGGTATGTGTGTGTGTGCGTGTGCGGGCGTGTGTGTGCATAGATGTACGTATGCTCACGAAGGTCTGCAGGTTCGTGTGTCAACGTGTGTCGTATGCTCTCGGACATGCAAGCAAAAAATTATTTATTTATTTATTAGTGGTGGTTGTGGGTATGTGTGCGTGTGCGTGCGTGTGCGTGTGTGTGCATAGATGTACGCATGCTCACTGCAGGTTCGTGTGTAAGCGTGTGTCGTATGCTCTCGGACACGCAAGCAAAAACAAGCCGTTTTCGCCGCGTCCGAAATACAATCTCACAAAAGGGGCTCCCGGTAGAGTGCCGTCCCTGGCAAATGGACGTCGGAAGGGTTTACCTGGGAGACAGAAAACAAGTTGTGTCCCATCCTGCTCACTGCTCTTTCACGTCCGTTACACGCAGAGGGAAGAGGAGGGGGGGGGAGGAGAAGGAAGGGGAAGGAGGGAAGGAGGAAGGGAGGAAGGAAGGAGGAGGAAAGAGGAGGAAGGAAGGAGGAGGGAGGAGGAGGAAGGAAGGGAGGAGGAGGAGGAGGAGAGGAGGGAGGGAGGAGGGAGGAAGGAAGGAGGGAAGGAAGGAAGGAAGGAAGGAAGGAAGGAAGGAAGGAAGGAAGGAAGGAAGGAAGGAAGGAAGGAAGGAAGGAAGGAAGGAAGGAAGGAGGAAGAGGGGAAGGAAGGAGGAAGGGTGGAAGGAAGGAGGGACGTGGATAGGAAGAGGGATAGTTAGGAAGGGGAGAGGGAGACGATAGGAGAGGGATGACAAGAGTCTAGAAGGGATTGAGGGAAAGAAGGGAGGGAGGGATATGGAAGGGGAGGGCACGAGGTAGTCGGGGACGTGTGTTGGCGAGGCGGTGGGGTGGGGGGGGTCAGTTCCTTCTCTTGTGAATGGGGGAAGCAAGGTCATTCATAAAGTTGGGCGGCCTCCTTCACCTCGGTTTTGCCTTTCTGCCAAAGTTTTCTCGTCCTTGTTAACGGACAGTTGGCGCGCGTGTGTTGGCGGGGCGATTGTGCTTTGCGTGTCCATCTTCGTGTGATATTTTCGATGGATCTGGACATTTGTGCGTCCGGTTCTCTTAGCGTATGTTTGGTGTTTTTTTATGCTTTTATCTTCGTCTTCTATCTCTTCTTTTCTTTTCTCTTTTCTCTCTCATTTCTTTTCTCTTTATCTCTCCTTTCTCTTTTCTTTTCTTTTATCTTTATCTCTCCTCTTTCTTTTCTTTTCTCTTTATCTCTCACTCTTTCTTTCTTCTCTTTTCTCTTCTCTCCTCTCTCTTTTCTTTATTTTCTCTTTATCTCTCCTCTATTTTCTTTTCTTTTCTCTGTATCTCTCCTCTCTATTTTCTTTTCTTTTCTCTTATCTCTCCTTTCTCTTTTATTTTCTTTCTCTTATCTCTCCTCTCTCTTTTCTTTTCTTTTCTCTTTATCTCTCCTCTTTCTTTCTTCTCTTTTCTCTTATCTCTCCTCTCTTTTCTTTTCTTTTCTCTTCTCTTTCCTCTCTCTTTTCTTTTCTTTTCTCTTATCTCTCCTCTCTTTTATCTTCTGACTCCTCTTTCCTCTTTCCTTTCAAACGCCATGTTATATTTATTTGTCTCCTTCCCCTTCCCTCTTTCCCCTCCTTTCCTCCTCATTCTTCCCCTCTATCCCTTCTTTCCCTTCCCTTTTTTCCCTCTTAACCCTTCCATATTCCCTCTCTTTCTCCCCTCTCCTCCTCCTTTCCTCCTTTCCCCCCCTACTCCCCCTTTCCCTCCCTTCCTTTCCTTTTCCTCCTTTCCCCTCCTCCCTCCCTCCTCCCCCACTCCCCCTCTTTTCCTCCTTCCTTTCCTTTTCCTGCTTGTCCCTTCCTTTCTCACCTCCCTCTCTGTCTTCCCCCTTCCTTTCCCTTCCAACTCCCCTCTTTCCCTCCTTCCTTTCCTTTTCCTCCTTGTCCCTTCCTTTCCCCCTCCACCCTCCCTCCTCCCCCTACTCCCTCTTTTCCTCCCTCCCTTTCCTTTTCCTCCTTGTCCCTTCCTTTCTCCCTCCCTTCCCTTTCCCTTCCAGCTCCCCTCTTTCCCTCCCTCCTTTCCTTTTCCTCCTTGTCCCTTCCTTTCCCTTCCAATTCCCTATTTCCCTCCTTCCCTTTCCTTTTCCTCCTTGTCCCTTCCATTCCTCCCTCCCTCCCTCCCTCCCTTCCCCCTACTCCCCTCTTTTCTCTCCTTCCTTTCCTTTTTTCTCCTTGTCACTTCCATTCCTCCTCCTCTCGTCATCCCTCCCTCCCTCCCTCTCCTTCCTTCCTTCCCCCTCTCTCTCTCTCTCTCCCTCTCTCCCTCCTCCCTCCCTCCCTCCCTCCCTCCCTCCCTCCCTCGGCGCGGTCACCGTGGAAGCGCCACAGGGAGGGTGACGTCGGCGCCTCACGTCACCCGCTCTCGCTCGTCGTCATTCCTCGTCGTTCCGCTCCCTTGGCTGTTGCGTAATCAGCTGTTCGGGGCCCCGTCATCAGCTGGCCAAGAGCCCCGACGCGGCTGACCCGTCACGGCTGCCTTTGGGACGGCTGGCGGGCGAGGGGGCGGGTTGGTGGTCCTGTGACGTCACGGGCGGTGGAGTGGGGATGGTGCACGGGTTTTCTTTTTCTTTTATTTTTTTTGTCTTTGTTTTTTGTTTTTTGTTCTCGCTCCTAATTTTTCTTTTACTCAGTTTCTACTTTTTCTTTTTTCTTCATTCTTATCTTCTTCATCTGTATCTCTATCTTATTCTTATTCTTTTCCTTTTTCTTCTTTACTTAGGAAGGGTAATATTGAGTGAACGAAGGAGATTTGAAGGTTTACTTGTTTATCTGATTTTTAAAATTTCATGTATTGGATTATCATTATTATTTATTATTGTTGTAGCTTTTATACTTACGTTGCATGCTGTTGTTATAATATTTTTTGACATTTTTGTATAATAATTGCCATTGCTAATGACGTTTTCCCCTCTTTTCAGGTGAGTACGATCGGCTTATGCAGATGAGCGTATGTACACCTCAGATTTATATTTTTCCGGTCAATGTACACCTCAGATTTATATTTTTCCGGTCAATGTACACCTCAGATTTATATTTTTCCGGTCAATGTACACCTCAGATTTATATTTTTCCGGTCAATGTACACCTCAGATTTATATTTTTCCGGTCAATGTACACCTCAGATTTATACTTTTCCGGTCATTGTATTCGGCCATTCCCGTCCGGTACCCTGAGAGGACTGGCAGGGAACGTGCAAATACAATGCCCATAAAGATGACAATACTTGGTTTAGGTTGGCGCTTCGTATTTTTTATGATGAATTTGTTTATGTTGTTTATATGTTTCTGTCTCTGGGAAGGAATGTAAATAGAGAATGTCCTTAATTTTCATTTGTTTTTATTTTCGTGTATTATTTTGTGTTATTTTTGTTATCGATGTCCAAGTTCGTGACACACATTGAGCGGAGTCAAATAGTAGAATAAATAGATTTTGTGTGAATCATTGCCAAGACTTAATTTTTTAAGGTCATCGATTATTTTTTTATGCACGTAAAGAATGCAAGACGTACGAATCGAGACAGTGTTAATGAATACTTGAGAGGGTACGTTTGTTTATACATAAAGTGGGGTTAGGATCAATTTATTTATATTTAAATGTTTACGTAAGTTCGTGCATGGATGCTTATATACATCAACATCCACCTACATATACATTCACCCCCCTCCCCCCTCCCCCCTCCCCCCCCACACACACACATGCGCAGGATATTTAGTCACGGATAGATAAGTAGAGACACATCTCCAAGGTCTTTATAAGTATTACTTACGCCGTGCATACCTCGATGTAAGTGTGTGACTGTGCGTGGCTGCCTGCGTGTAATTTTCATCTGTTTATCTGAAACTCAGGAGAGTTTCGGATAAGACGAGCAAACAAGGACCAGAAGGCTCTATATTTGCGTGTGCGTGCGTGCGTGGAGTCCGTCTAGAGGACTCTTATGTAATGGTCGGTTTAGAGGACTCCCGTGTAATGCATAATTTGATGATTTCGTGACAGGCAATAGCGTTTTTTTTTTTGCGAAAATATATATCCGGGGATTAGGCTTTTTTTTTTTTGCGAAAATGTATATACGGGGATTAGCCGTATTGTCACGAATGAAGGACGTGTAAGGAATAATGGAAGTAAAATATATATGAAAGGGCGAGGTGATGCAATTTGAAATGCACGATTTTCCCAACCGCCGATGATAATGTTCTGGTATGACAACTGACACGGTCATTGATTATGCCAGTTGGGGGGTATTATTTTTTTTTATATTTGTTCGTCTAATTGCTGCTGTTGCTGAGGCTTGTGCTCTAGATTATGTAATGAGCGTGCTTAACTTGAAGAAAAGAAATCTTCGTTTCTTGTCTCATTTTCGTCTTTTTTTCCCGATAATCGCGATTGTTTATATTTTATTTCCCTTTTGTTTCGTTTCTTGTTTCATTTTCGTCTTTTTCCGATAATCGCGATTGTTTATATTTTATTTCCCTTTTGTTTCAATCATCTGTCCTCTGTGATTTTGTCCAGACTTACTACGTTTTTGTTTTTCAATTTGATACACTTATTGTTCACTCGTAAACAATATTCTCAACACATCCGTCCGGCTGCGTGAACGAGCATCCCGTGTGACTTGCGTTTAGGTCCGGTTCCCGAGTGGTGTGGTTGGTGCGTCCTGGCGTGTGGTGAGTCGGGCTTAGTTGATGAAGATCTGTGTGCGTTGCTTTTGTCGGGTTGTGATTCCATGTGTGCGGAATTGCATTGGCCGGAGGTTGGTTTTATGTGTACGCTTGAGTGGGCGTCTTTCGTGGCTAATGGCGACACGTGTGGGTCTCTTCTTTTTTTCTTTGAGAGTGAGAGAGAAGGAAGGAAAGGAAGGAAAGGAAAGGAAGGAAGGAAGGAAAAGGAAGGAAAGGAAGGAAAGGAAAGGAAGGAAAGGAAAGGAAGGAAGGAAGGAAGGAAAGAAGGAAGGAAAAGGAAGGAAGGAAAGGAAAGGAAGGAAGGAAAGGAAAGAAAAGAAAGGAGGTGAGAGGGAGGGAGAGTGAGGAGTGAGTTGAGTGAGTGAGGTGAGGTGAGTGAGTGAGGAGGGAGGTGAGTGTGAGGTGAGGTGAGTGAGTGAGAGTGAGAGTGAGAGGGAGAGGGAGAGGGAGAGGGAGAGGGAGAGGGAGAGGGAGAGGGAGAGGGAGAGGGAGAGAGAGGGAGGAGAGGAGAGGAGAGAGGAGAGAGAGGGAGAGAGAGGAGAGAGGAGAGAGGGAGAGAGAGAGGAAGAGAGAGGGAGAGAGAGAGAGAGAGAGAGAGAGAGAGAGAGAGAGAGAGAGAGAGTGTGAGAGAGAGAGAGTGTGAGAGAGAGAGATAACAAGAACAAATAGAGAGGGCCAGAGAGGGAAAAAAGAAAGGTGAGAATGAGAGAATGAGTGAGTTTGCTACTGTTGTTAAGTGATGGGAAGGAATGAGTGCGTGTGTGCGTCCATCTTCCTGTTTGTCTGTCAATATTTCTCTGTCTCTCTGCACCCCGGTATGCAAGCCTCACCCGCCATAATTTGTCGCAATGTGTGGTTAATATTCATACGTTTTGTTTCACGTTAGATTATCGTCTCGCGGCGGATCCAGAGCGCACGGCTTTGAGTGCGGATGAAAGCCCCGAGCACCGAGATCCGCGTGGCCTTTGCGCGTCCGCCGTCGGATGTCTCCCGCGGATATTTAAAAAGCCGTGCTGATTCCGGAATTCGCGCAGACTTCCGGAATTCGCGCAGACTTACGGAATTCGCGCGGACTTACAGAATTCGCGCAGACTTCCGGAATTCGCGCAGACTTCCGGAATTCGCGCAGACTTCCGGAATTCGCGCAGACTTCCGGAATTCGCGCAGACTTCCGGAATTCGCGCAGACTTCCGGAATTCGCGCAGACTTCCGGAATTCGCGCAGACTTCCGGAATTCGCGCAGACTTCCGGAATTCGCGCAGACTTCCGGAATTCGCGCAGACTTCCGGAATTCGCGCAGACTTCCGGAATTCGCGCAGACTTCCGGAATTCGCGCAGACTTCCGGAATTCGCGCAGACTTCCGGAATTCGCGCAGACTTCCGGAATTCGCGCAGACTTCCGGAATTCGCGCAGACTTCCGGAATTCGCGCAGACTCGTCATCCTGGAACGCCCGGTGCTCTGCCTGGAACACTGTTGGCTGGTTAGCGAATCGTGCAGGAAGGTGTACTTGCGTGACGAATTCGACGCTTTGTGGGCCCTCCGTGCATGATTCATGGTGGCTCGCGTTTCTGCGTACTCATCCTTTTTGTGTGTGTGATTGTTTGTGTTTTTTTTTTGTGTGTGTGATTGTTTGTTTGTTTGTTTGTTTGTGTGTGATTGTTTGTTTGTTTGTTTGTGTGTGTGATTGTTTGTTTGTGTGTGCGTGTTTGTGTGTGTGTGTGTGTGTGTGTTTGTGTGTGTGTGTGTGTGTGTGTGTGTGTGTGTGCGTGCGTGTGTGTGCGTGTGTGTGTGCGTGTGTGTGTGCGTGTGCGTGTGCGTGTGCGTGTGCGTGTGCGTGTGCGTGTGTGTGTGTGTGTGTGTGTGTGTGTGTGTGTGTGTGTGTGTGTGTGTGTGTGTGAGAGAGAGAAAGAGAGAGAGAATATAGAGAGAAGAGAAAGAGAGTGATGTTTAAGAGAGTGAGAGAGTGTTATTATTAAGAGAGTGCTTAAGGAGATTATAGAGAGAGAAAGAGAAAGAAAGAGAAGAGGAGTCATGTTATTGTTATTGTCATTAGAGGGCTGAAAAATTTGACATGCTTATAATACAGATAGATAGATAGATAGACAGACATTGTGTGTATGTGTATGCTCGTATATCCTGTAGTCGCGTTTCATGTGCGTGCGTCAGCGGAGGAGAAGCCCCTTTGTCCGTGCGTTCAGGTTCGTATTCAGGAATGTTGTTTGAGCGCCTCCTTCCAGAACGCTTTACCCCCTTCGCCCCCTCTTTCTTTCTTATCCCTTTCTCCTTCCTCTCGCCCTCCTCTCCCTCTCCTCTCCCCCCTCTCCCTCTCCTCGCCCTCGCCCCCTCTTTCTTTCCTCGCCCTCTCTCCCTCTCCTCTCCCTCCTCTTCCTCTCCTCGCCCCCCTCTCCTTCTCTTCGCCCCCTCTCCCTCTCCTCGCCCCCTATCCCTCTCCCTCTCCTTTCTCCTCGCCCCCCTCTCCTCTCCTCTCCTCGCCCTCTCCTCCTCGCCCCCTCTCCCTCTCCTCTCTCCCTCACCTTCTCACCTCTCTCCCCGCTCCCTCCTCCTTCCCTCGCCCCCCCTCTCCCTTCCACGCCCCCCTTTCCCTTTCCTCTCTCCCTCTCCCTCCCCTCGCCCCCCCCTCTTCTCTCTCTTTGTTACTTTGTGGAACTATAGATAGGCGCTGCAGCGTTTCTCAGGCCCATCAGGAGGAGGAAGCTGATGGGGAGCAGCGTGGGCGGCGGCGGCGGCGGCGGCTGGGTGCTCCCCCTCAGGTCGCCGTATTCGTTGCTGGAGGGGTTGGTCTTCCGGGGAGGCTTCGGGCGTGTTCGGTTGGGGTGGGCGTGAGGCTGTGGGCGTGTTCGGTTGGGGTGGGCGTGAGGCTGTGGGCGTGTTCGGTTGGGGTGGGCGTGAGGCTGTGGGCGTGTTCGGTTGGGGTGGGCGTGAGGCTGTGGGCGTGTTCGGTTGGGGTGGGCGTGAGGCTGTGGGCGTGTTCGATTGGGGTGGGCGTGAGGCTGTGGGCGTGTTCGGTTGGGGTGGGCGTGAGGCTGTGGGCGTGTTCGACTGGGGTGGGCGTGAGGCTGTGGGCGTGTTCGATTGGGGTGGGCGTGGAGGCTGTGGGCGTGTCTTCGGTTGGGAGGGGTGGGCGGCGTGAGGCTGTGGGCGTGTTCGGTTGGGGTGGGCGTGAGGCTGTGGGCGTGTTCGATTGGGGTGGGCGTGAGGCTGTGGGCGTGTTCGGTTGGCGTGGGCGTGAGGCTGTGGGCGTGTTCGGTTGGGGTGGGCGTGAGGCTGTGGGCGTGCTCGATTGGGGTGGGCGTGAGGCTGCGGGCGTGTTCGGTTGGGGTGGGCGTGAGGCTGCGGGCGTGTTCGGTTGGGGTGGGCGTGAGGCTGCGGGTGTGTTCGACTGGGGTGGGCGTGTTCGATTGCATTTCCTTCCTTCCTTCCCTCCCTCTTCGGGTTTTGTGTCATTTCCTTGCGTCTTCTGGTTGTTGTTGATGTTGTTTTTCTTTTTGTTCTTAATTTCCTCGTTCACTTTCTTTTTTCCCCCTCGTTCCCTTTCTTCCTTCCCTCCCTTTCCTTTCCCTTCCCTTCCCTACACCCCTCTCAACCCCTCCTCTCCCAGCCTTGCCCTCCCTTCTTTCCCTCCCTTCTTGACCAGATATGCGCTGAACGTGTCATTACAGGTCATTATAGGTCATTTGTCTACGGCTGGTCGACCATCTCACGCCTGTTATTTATTTGTGGATGCTTGTTACTTTTGATTAGGCCTATCAATTTGTTTTCCTTTTTATCTTGTTTAAGATTTGTTTATTTTTATAGGCCTGTTCATTTTTTTTCTTTCTTTTTTTGTCGTTTTTAAGATTTTGTTTATTTGTTTTTTTTTTTCTTAGTTTTCTTTTTTTTTCTTTAGTTTTTCTTATTTCGTATTGATTTTCTTTTTTATTATTTTACCATATTTTTTGCCCGTTATGTATTTGTTATTTTGTCTTTTTTTCTCTTTATTTTTTGTTTGCTTTACTCCCTTTCTACTCTTTAAAATGCTTGTTGATTTTCTTTTTCTTTTTTTTTTCTCGACTGTTATTTGTTTATGGATCTTTGTTATTTTTCTCTCTCTCTGTTTTTTTTCTTATTAGTCCTTTGCTCTTAGTCTTCCTTAGTTGTATTTATTTTCTTTCTTTTTTTTTTGAACATCGATTTTTTTTCCTTTTCTTTATTTTTGTTTACCTTTTCTCATTCTTCCTCTTTTTGAACATCGTTTTTTTTTCTTTTTCCTTTATATATTTATTGGTTTTCCTTCTTCCTCTTTTGAATATCGATTTTTTGTCTTTTCCTTTATTTTTTTTCTTCTTTCATTTCCTTCTCCTCCTCCTCCTCCTCCTCCTCCTCCTCCTCCTCCTTCTTCTTCTTCTCCTTCTTTTTGAACCGATTTTTCTCTTTTGCCTTTATTTATTATTTTTTTTCTTTCCTTTTTCATCTTCTTCTCCTCCTCCTTTTTGAGCATCGACCTTGCGCTATTTCTCCTTCTCCTTCTTTTTGAACATCGATTTTTCTCTTTTTCCTTTATTTATTAATATTTTCTTTCCTTTTTCTTCTTCTCCTCCTCCTCCTTTTTGAGCATCGACCTTGCGCTATTTCGGGCAAGGAATCCCATCCCGCGGGAGCCGGTCGGAGTCGGTCGGGGAATTCCCCGATGGCTCCGACGGCTTTGGTTTGATTTCTCTTCCGGTTCCATCTTTATTATCTTCTTTTTTTTCTTGTGCTCTCTTTGTTTTTTGTTTTTTTAGGTTTTGGGGCTTATGTTCTCTTTTGTTTGTTTTCTTTTGTTCTTCTCTTTTTTTGTGCTCTCGTTCATTCTTTCTTTTTTCGGGTATTCTTGATTTATTTTCTTTTTTTCTATTTCTTTATTTGTTTTCTTTTATTGTGCTCTTTGTTTTCATTTTTCTTTTTCTTTTTTTTCTTTCTCGTTCTTTCTTTTTTGTGTATGTGTGTTTTCTTTGTTTGTTTTCTCTTTCTTTTTTTATTTATCATTCTTTCTTTGTTTTCTCTTTTCTTGTGCTCTGTTTCTTTCATGGTTCCACTCTTTTCTTTGGCCTTTTTATTTTCTCTGTTTTCTCTTTTTCTTGTGTTCTTTTTGCTTTTCCTTTACCTCCTCCTCCTCCTCCTCCTCCTCCTCCTCCTTCCTCTCCCTCCCTCCCTCCTTCGCGCGAGTCACGTTTTTCATAGCCCAACCCACCCGCCTTAATCCCCCACCCCACCCCATTCCACCCCCTCCCCCACCCCACTCCTCTCCTTTTCATGGCAGTTCAATGACGTCAGAGAGGTGATCATGAACCAAAAGTGATTAGTCATGAGAAGTTCATGAGAGGTGGAAGGTCACGGTCACTCCGAGGATGTGATCGCGATGTGGTGTGGATGTGGATGTGGATGTGGATGGGCGATGGGGATGAGGATGATGAGGGTGTGGATGGGGATGTGGATGAGGATGGGGATGTAGATGGGGACGGGGTTGTGGATGTGGATGAGGTAGGGATGTGGATGAGGATGTGATCGCGACGTGGTGTGGATGTGGATGGGGATGTGGATCAGGATGGGGATGTGGATCAGGATGAGGATGGGGATGTGGGTCAGGATGTGGATCAGGATGGGGATGTGGATCAGGATGAGGATGGGGATGTGGATCAGGATGAGGATGGGGATGTGGATCAGGATGAGGATGGGGATGTGGATCAGGATCAGGATGGGGATGTGATCGCGATGTGGTGTGGATGGGGATGTGGATCAGGATGGGGATGTGGATCAGGATCAGGATGGGGATGTGGATCAGGATCAGGATGGGGATATGATCGCGATGTGGTGTGGATGTGGATGGGGATGAGGACGGGGATGTGGATGAGGATGTGGATGTAGATGGGGATGGGGATGTGAGGTGGTTGGCTGTGGGCTGTGGCGGTGGAGCCATTGATTTATTTGTGTATATTTTTTCGCATTCTTTTCTTTCTC
>NC_091570.1:394697-417197 GCF_042767895.1 Penaeus vannamei | reverse complement strand
GGGGTGGGGGTGGGGGCGCCGTATCATTGTTTCCTGAAGAGGCATTATTAGTTCGGGTGTTTAGATCGGGTGAGCGGATCATTGCAGGGGGTCGTGGCGGATAACTGTTTCAAGGAAGGAGGGAGAAAGGGAGGGGATGGAAGGGGGAGAAAGGGGAGTGGATGGAAGGGGGGGAGAAAGGGAGGGATGGAAGGGGAGAAAGGGAGAGATGGAAGGGGGGAGAAAGGGAGGGGATGGCAGAGAGATGGATGGAAGGGGGAGAAAGGGAGGGGATGGATGAGGGAGAAAGGGAGGGGCGGGAGAGGAGATTGTCGGGGGGGGGGAGAAAGGGATGGGATGGAAGGGGGAAAGGGAGGGGTGGGAAGGGGGGAAAGGATAAAGGTGGGAAGGAGATTGGGGTAGGGATAAAGTGAAGGGATGGAGGGAGGAAAGGGAAAGTGGGAGGGGTGGGAGGGGGGGAGAAACGGAGGGGATGGAAGGGGAGGGGGGTGGAAGAAGGGGGATGGGGAGAAAGGGATGGGATGGGATGGAAGGGGAAAGTGAGGGGGAGAGGGGAGGGGAAAGTGGAGAATAGAATGGGATGGAAGACAGAGGGTGGAGAGAAGGAAGGGGAGATTGAAGAGGATTAGGTGGGAGAGGATTAGGGAGAGAGGAAAGTGGAGAGGGAAAGACAGGGGTGGAGAGAGTGGCTTGGAGATTGGCTTGAGCATTATGGGAACGATTGAGAGAGAGAGAGAGAGAGAGAGAGAGAGAGAGAGAGAGAGAGAGAGAGAGAGAGAGAGAGAGAGAGAGAGAGAGAGAGAGAGAGAGAGAGAGAGAGAGAGAGTTAGAAAGAAAGAAAGAGCTAGAGAGAGAGAGAGAGAGCTATAAAACGTCACAAAAGAAAGAGTTGTAAAGATTCCCCCGCACACAAAAAGGTGTTTCTCGCGAGTCCCGCGCGGGGCCGGGAGACAATGGCGCTGAATGGGTGATTAGCGGCGAGATAGAGTCATTAGCAGTTTTATGAAGCATTGGGGGGGGGGGCGATTCTTCCCGTGCCTCGGAGCGAAAGGGGGAAGCGGGTGACCACGTGAGGGGAGTGATCGCCCTGGCCCAATGCGGCGGAGGGGGGTTGGGTGGGGGGGGGAGATTGGGAGGGTAGGTGGGGGGGAGGGGGAGGTGGGGGAAGGTAGGGAGGGTAGGTTGGGGAGGAGGTGGGAGGGTAGGTTGGGGGGAGGGGAGGTGGGGAAGGAGTGGGTAGGTTGGGGGAGAGGAGGTGGTTGGGAGTTGGAGTGGGGGGTTGGAGGCTAAGGGGAGGGCTAGAATGGGGTGGGGATAAAGAGGGGTAGAAGTAGTTTGGGGGGTTGGAGTGGGGAAGGATGCTAAGGGGGAGATAATGTAGAAGGAGAAGGAGAAGTATAGCGGATGAAGAGGGGTAGAGAGGGATGAATATTTGGAGGAGGTGGGGGGGTAGTGGGGATAGAGGTTGAGGGGAGGGATGGGGGAGGGGGAAGGGAGAGGAGATGGCGGCTGGTGGAGGGGGGGGGCTGGAAGGGGTTGAGTGGGGAAGCAATGGGCGGGCGGAGGAGGAAGAGAAGATGGAGGCAAAGTACTTGAATGGAGCCTTTTTTTTATACATTTTTAGTTCTCTCTCTGCCCTCTGTTATTCTTTTGTTTTCGGTATTCAGATTAGTCTGGGGTAGAATACTGCCTGTCTATATCCTGCTGTGTAATTATTTCTCTCTCTCTCTGTCTCTCTCTCTGTCTCTCTCTCTCTCTCTCTCTCTCTCTCTTCCTCTCTCTCTTTCTCATCTCTCTCTCTCTCTCTCTCTCTCTCTCTCTCTCTCTCTCTCCCCCCCTCCCTCCCCCTCCCCCTCCCTCTCCCTCTCCCTCTCCCTCTCCCTCCCTCTCCCTCCCTCCATCTCTTCGTTAATTTCAGTCCTCTAGGATATATTATTTTCTATTTTATTTTACGTCATCTCTTGGAAATGACGCAAGGAAATAATAAAAGGAAGAGAGAAGCGCGGACGAGGAGCAAGTAAAACGTTAACACAAGTCGACGTGTTTGTTTGCGCTTTTGCAATGAGGTAAACAAACAAACAAACGCTTTTGCAATGAGGTAAACAAAAAAACAAACAAACGCTTTTGCAATGAGGTAAACAAACAAACAAACGCTTTTGCAATGAGGTAAACAAACAAACGCTTTTGCAATGAGGTAAACAAACCAACGCTTTTGCAATGAGGTAAACAAACAAACGCTTTTGCAATGAGGTGCGGCCTGCAACGTACAACCTGCAGCCTCTTTTCCATCGTTTTTTTTTTTTCTCCTCCCCCCCCCCCCCCCTGGCGACTTCGGCGGGTGAACGAAGGAAGGGGGGAGAAAGGAGGGAATGGAAGAATGGCGAATTAATCAAAAGCAGAAAGCGTAGAGGATCATCATGCGTCCTTTGAGTGTAATCAGAGGGGGTGATGGGGAGTTTGGGGTAATGGGGGAAGGGGGAAGCGGGGTTTGGGGTGATGGGGGGGGGAGGAAGGATGGTATAGATTACTCCTTTTCGTTTTTTGGAGCGGATGTTTGTCATGCGTGGAGTATTCTTTTTCTTATTCTTGTTCTAAGGATTGAATTACAGTCTGTGTCCTTTGTGTGTGTGTGTGTGGTCTCTTGTTGTTATTGCTCATATTTGCTTTTCTTTTTCTTCTTTTTGTTCTTCTTGTTCTTCTTCCTGTTCCTTTTCGTTAGGAGAGGAGCTTCATTGTACCCTATCGTTCGCCTGGTTGATATTTATCGTAGACGAATATTTAGAGAGAAAGCTCGAGGACGACTTTTCGAGCGGCACTCGGAGAATCGAAGAACAAACTCATGCTCGAGAGTAATTCCCAGCGGTACATGGTTTCTAACAAGCCACCCAATCACAGGCATTATGATAGACGCTGAGACAGAAGGAGGGGAGTAGGAGTGGGAGGGGGGGAGGGAGGGGGAGAGAGAGTGGGACGGAGAGAGGGAGAGAGAGTGGGACGGAGAGAGGGAGTGAAGGTGGGACGGAGAGAGGGAGAGAGAGTGGGACGGAGAGAGGGATAGAGAGTGGGACGGAGAGAGGAAGAGAGAGTGGGGGGGAGGAGGAGAGAGAGAGGAGGGGAGGAGGAGGGAGAGGGAAAAGGAGACAGAGAGAGAGAGAGAGACAGAGACAGAGACAGAGACAGACAGACATCGACATCGTATGGGCCTCAATGTGGAGTAGAAGCCCGGCCGATGGATAAGGGCGTATGCACGGAGGGAGGGAGAGAAAGAGAGAGAGATAAATGTAGGGAGATACGTTCTTCCAGACACGCCCATGAACAGCGGGGCAGACACTTCCTTAGCTAGGCCTACCGTTAGATAGGCTCGTGTGGGAAGGTATGAGGTGTGAGGTATGAGGGGTTGCGGGGGAGAGGTGTGAGGGGTTGGGGGAGAGGTGTGAGGTGTGAGGGCTGTGAGGTATGAGGGGTTGTGGGGGAGAG
The DNA here is from genome assembly GCF_042767895.1 of Penaeus vannamei. Classification (NCBI taxonomy): domain Eukaryota; kingdom Metazoa; phylum Arthropoda; class Malacostraca; order Decapoda; family Penaeidae; genus Penaeus; species Penaeus vannamei. The sequence goes on along the minus strand of NC_091570.1, from coordinate 413,720 downwards.
GTGTGAGGTGTGAGGGCTGTGAGGTATGAGGGGTTGCGGGGGAGAGGTGTGAGGGGTTGCGGGGGATGAGGGGTTGCGGGGGAGAGGTGTGAGGTGTGAGGTATGAGGGGTTGCGGAGGAGAGGTGTGGGGGTTGGGGGGAGAGGTGTGAGGTGAGGGCTGTGAGGTATGAGGGGTTGCGGGGGAGAGGTGTGAGGGCTGTGAGGTATGAGGGGTTGCGGGGGAGAGGTGTGAGGGCTGTGAGGTATGAGGGGTTGCGGGGGAATGAAATGAGGCTTTGGGTGGAATTGAGGTAGTGTGAGGTTTTTCATAAGATGTGAGGCCCGGCAACAGATGCTGATGTGTGAGGCTTGAGGTGAGATATGGGGTTGGGGAGGTGGGGGAAGGGGTGTGGTGCTGGAGGTGGTGTGAGGTGTGCTAGGTTCTCTTGTATTTGAAGGAGGCGAAGTACAAACACAGGAAGAGAGAGACAGAGACAGAGACAAACAAATAGATTAAGACAGACAAACAGACACACATGCACAGATGGAAAGGGAGAGGGAGGGAGGGACACACACACACACACACACACACACACACACACACACACACACACACACACACACACACACACACACACACACACACACACACACACACACACAAGAGAGAGAGATGAGAAGAGGGGAAGAGTAGTAATAACAAGAAATCTATTAGAAAAAAAAATAATTGTGTGAGAGAGAGAGAGAGAAAGTGAGTGAGTGAGTTTGTGTGTGTGTGTGTATGTGTGTGTGTGTGTGTGTGTATGTGTGTGTGTGTGTGTGTGTGTGTATGTGAGAGTGAGTGTGTGAGTGAGTGAGTTTATGTGTGTGTGTTTGAGTGAGTGTTTCATGTGCTCGCCTGTCAGTCTGCTTGCCTTACGCAGCCAACCCCAGCTCACCAGGCGAGGCAGCCCGAGGAGCCTAATAATTTGGCGCAAACGACGTCATGGCCGCGAAGGGAAGCCACTCGAAGGACCGCTCGCCGTGGCCTGCATTTTCGCTCCTGTGGCCGAGCACGAGGAACAATCGAGGAAATGTTTCGTCCCGAATTCCTCCCACGTCGAAGAGGCCCCCACCCCCTCCCCCGTCCCACACTCTTCCTCTTCTTTCCCTTTTCCCCCTTTCTCCCTCTTCTTTCTTCTTCCCCCTCTCCCCTCTCTGGTTTTCTTTCCCCTTCCCCCTCTCTCCCCCTCCTTTCCCCTTCTCCTTCCGTCTCACCTCTCTCCCTTCCCCCTTTCTCCCTCTCCCTCTCTCCCTCTTCCCCCTTCCCCCTCTCCCTCTCCCTTTCCCCTCTCCCTTTTCTCCCTTCCCCCTCTCCCTTTCCCTCTTCTCCCTCTCTCCCCTCTGGCGTGCGGGAAACAACGACATTAGCATTTTTTATCTGGTGTTATTATCTCCATTTTTCTCGAGTGTTATATTTTCCCAGTGTGATTAGAGGCGTTAAAGCATCTCATTAAAGTACCGTCGTTGGTTAGAAAAAATGTGAGGGGTTTAAGTTCGGTTGATAAGGCTTTTTTTTGTTAAATCTTACTTTTAGTTTGTGGTATAATCTGATTACTGCGCCCCTCTCTCTCTCTCTCTCTCTCTCTCTCTCTCTCTCTCTCTCTCTCTCTCTCTCTCTCGTTCTCTTTCTTTCTTTCGTTCTTTATATATTTCTTTTTATCTTTCTTCTCCTTCCTCCTCTCTCTCTCCCTCTCTCTCTCTCTCTCTCCCTCCCTCCTCCCTCCTCCCTCCCTCCTCCTCCTCTCCCTCCTCTCCTCTCCTTCTCTCCTTCTCTCCTCTCCCTCTCTCCTTCTCGCCTTCTCTCCTCTCCCTCTCCATTTTCCTTCCTCCCTCACCCTCTCCATCTTCCTTCCTCCCTCTCCCTCTCCCTCTTCCTCCTTCCGTCTCTCTCTCTCTCTCATATTCTTTGAAGGGAAGTAGGAAAGGAGGGAAGGGAGGAAGAAGGAAGAAGGAAGGGAAGTAGAGAAAGAAAATGGAAGGAAGAGAAGAAGAGAAAGGGTATCGAAAAGAAGGAAGGAAGGAGGGAAGGGGGGGTGGGGTACAGTAGGGAGGACTCTTGGTCTTATAAAGGAAAAAAATGAGAGTAGGAGAAAGCCATTATCCTTTGTGAGGTCCTGGGGATTATAGGATAAGGGGTTGGGTGGGGTGTGGGGTGGGGGAGGGGGCAGAGAAGGATGGGTGGGGTAGATGTGGCGAATGGCGATGGATGGGTTGAGTCGGAATGTGTGTGTGGGGGGGGGGGAGGGGATGGAAGGGCATGGGTGGGGTAGGTGTGGTGGTTATGGAGGCGCCCTCGGGAGTGGGTTTAGAAGATGGGGAAGGATGGGTGGGGGAATGTGTGGCAAATTGGGATGGATGGGTGGTAGGGGGGTCTTGGACTATGTACTTTGGACCCCCACCTCCTCGTCCTTCCCTGTCCGTAGCAGAAAGGACGCAGGAGAGAGGGAAGGAAGGAAGGACTACCCTTTACCCTTTTACCTGGCTGTAATTTAGCAAAGGGAGATTGGTCGGGGCCATTTACGGGGCTGAGATAGCTGTGACGTTGACGATGTATAGGTTCCTTGGGAGAGGGGTGGGGTGAGGGGGAGAGGGAAGGGGGAGAGGGGTGGGGTCAGGGGTGAAGGAAGGGGGAGAGGGGTGGGGTTAGGGGTGAGGGAGGGGGAGAGGGATGGGGCTAGGGGTGAGGGAAGGGGTGGGGGGAGAGGGGGAAGGGGGAGAGGGGGTGGGGTCAGGGGAGAGGGAAGGGGGAGAGGGGGTGGGGTCAGGGGTGAGGGAAGGGGGAGAGGGGTGAGGGAAGGGGGAGAGGGGGTGGATTTTGCAGACCCCCCGCCACCTCGCCCCTTCCCCCGTTGTGCCCCCTCCTGTTGGAGTTGTTTAAGGCTGGATTGATGGGTGGAAGTATCTGGATTTCCCCATTTCCTTCCATTCTTCCTCTTCATATTATTATTATTATTGATGTTGTTATTATTATTATTATTATTATTATTGTTATTATTATTGTTGTTGTTATTATTATTATTATTATTACTATTACTATTACTATTACTATTACTAAAATTATTACTATTATAATTATTCATCTTCCTCTCCTTATTTTTTCTTTTGTCTGTCTCCCTTTTATTCCTCTCTGTGCCATTTATCACGCCACCTCATTTATTTTATTCACTGGGAAGCACTCCGAAAAGTAGACTAGGAGCATTGGGGTCGCAGGCTCGGATAGCGAAGAGAATGTTGCCGATAGGAAGCGCATCCGGTCATGATAAGAAAGTAAGAATAACGAATAACGAATGCGTTTTAGACAAAGAGCGACCTAAAAGAAGGGAACGGGAGGGAAAGAGGGTGCGTCCCTCCCCCCTTCCCTCCGGAGAAAAAAAAGGATAGAATGATAAGGAGAGGGAATCAGAGAAAATGATAGAACTGAAGTTGTTTTTAAAAAGTATGAAGAAAGTATTGGTAATGGTTTCGGAAACGAGGATGGTTGCCCCCGAGTAAGAGGACGGGGAGAAAATACCGAAAAAAAAGAAAAAAAGAGTAGAAGAACGTGGAGGAAAATATCGAAAAAAAATCAGGAAGACGGAGAGAAAAATCCCCACCAAAAAAAAAAAAAAAGAAGAAACGAGAGAGAGAGAGAGAGAGAGAGAGAGAGAGAGAGAGAGAGAGAGAGAGAGAGAGAGAGAGAGAGAGAGAAAGAAAGAAAGAAAGAAAAGAAAGAAAGAAAGAAAGAAAGAAAGAAAGAAAGAAAGAGAAAGAGAAAGAGAAAGGACGGAGGGAAAATACCTCCACGAAAAAAGAAAAAAAAAAAAAAATGGACGAGCGAGCGAGGGCGAGGCCGAGGCGACGGAACTTGACACTGTTTCTACACGGCCACACTTCACCTCGAGGGGGGAGGGGGGAGGGGGGGCGAGGGGCGGACTTGGCTTCCTCTGGATTTTTCTGTTTAGGTGGGTTGGGGTGTGGGGGTGGGGTGGGGGTGGGAGTGGGAGGGGTAGTTGTTTGATAAGTTTCTTGGATTTTCTTTTTTTTTTCTAGTGTTCGTAGGCGCTTGAAAAGAAGATTTAAGAAAAAGAAAGTGACGAGGAAGGAAGGGAAAAGTTTTACTTCAATCGTTACAGTGGTTATTCTTTTTTATATCAATGGTAATTTTACTATGATATAAATATTAGATACAATCAAGAGTAAGGGAAGAGAGAGGGAGGGAGTGGGGGACAGGAGGAGAAGGAGAAAGAGAGAGAGAAAGACAGAGAGAAAGAGAAAGAGAGAAGGGAAATAGAAGCGATGAAACAGAAAAGAAAGAAAGACAGAGACAGAGACAAGAAAGAGAGCAAGAGAAAGGGCCCGAAAGAAACGGAAGAGCAAGCGCCCCCCCCCCCCCCTTTCCCGACCGGACTCCCCGAGAGAGCCCTAATTGCGCCAGGCCTTTTGATATCGAGCGTCGCCTGTGCGGTCCGGTTAACTTGTCGGGGATTTATTTATAGCTGTTGTTCTGTCCCGTAGGATCCCCAAGTGCGGCCTGCTTCTTTCTTTCTTTCTTTCTCTCTCTTTCTTCTTTTTTTTCTTTTTCTTTTTTTTTCTTTTTCTTTTTCTTTTTCTTCTTCTTCTTCTTCTTCTTCGTCTTCTTCTTCTTCTTCTTCTTCTTCTTCTTCTTCTTCTTTGTGTCTGTGTGTGTGTGTCTTGAGGTTGGCCAGGTAGTCCTTACTGTTTCTTTTGGTTTTTTTTTTAATTTTTTTTTAATTTTTTTTTTGGGGGGGAGGGGTTGTCATTTTTCTTTCGTTCTTCATTTTTTTCCGAACTATTCTATTTTTTTTTTATTTTTCCTTTTTGATTCCTCTTTTAAAGATTTCTCGTTTTTTGTCTCTCTCTTCTGTCTCTCTCTCTCTCTCTCTCTCTCTCACTCTCTCTCTCTCTCTCTCTCTCTCTCTCTCTCTCTCTCTCTCTCTCTCTCTCTCTCTCTCTGTGTGTGTGTGTGTGTGTGTGTGTGTGTGTGTGTGTGTGTGTATTTTAGAGATGTTTTTTTTTTATAATTCAAAGTCAACGAAAGGTTACGTCGTTCTTTATGCTTCGATACTTTTACACCGCGATGCATCATATCCGCCTGGCAATCTTTTTTTTTATGTTGTTTTCGTCTCTTCCCTTCCCTTCCCCATCCCCCTTAATCCTCACTCCCTTTCCCACCCTCCCCCATCTCTCTTCTCCCTTCCCCCATCCCCCTCCCTACCTCGATCTCTCTTCCCCCCTTCCCCATCTCCTTTCCCCACTCCCCACTCCCAATCCCTACCTCAATCTCTCTTCCCCCCTTCCTCATCCACCTCCGTTCCCCCTCCCCCTCACCACCCCCTCCCTCCCTCATCTCCTTCCCCATCCACCTCCTTCCCCCTCCCCCTCCCCCCATCTCCTTTCCCCCCATCCCCATCCACCTCCCTCCCCCTCCCCTGCCCCCCACACCCCCCACACCCCGACTCGACCCCCAGGCATCGTTTTATTGCTTGTGCTTCGAGGAGGCGTTTTATCACCGGCGTTTTATGGTCTTGAGCAACAGCGCGGGGATTGTTGCAGGGCCGAGGCACCTAGCAACACCCGGGCTCGCCGCTCCCGCCCGCAAGGACATGCGTCACGCTAATGGCACACACGGACGCGCACGCATGTACACACGGACGCACACGCATGTACACACGGACGCACACGCATGTACACACGGACGTATGCATACGGACACGCTCATGGACTTGCGGAACACACGTACGCGGCCACGCTAGAACTTACGCACTCACACGCACGCACGCGCACGCGCACACACACACACACACACACACACACACACACACACACACACACACACACACACACACACACACACACACACACACACACACACACACACACACACACACACACACACACACACACACACACACACACACACACACACACACACACACACACACACACACACACACACACACATTGGGATTCTCTGCATACCTCTTTTTTTAGGAAGTAGAAGAATAATGTATTGGAAGAAACGAATGTAAAAAAAAGAAAGAAAAAAGAACAGAAAAGAGAGAGGTTGTCCTTCCTCTTTGTGGCGTCGACGAGTGTGGCTTCTTTCGAATTCCTTTATTCCCTCTTTCATTTTTTTTTTTTTTATCTTTTGTTACTCCATGTTTCTCCTGTTTTTTTTTTTTTTTTTGCCATCTTTTTATTTTTTTTTATATATTTTTCTTCACTTCTGTTTCCTTTTCCCCTTTTTTTCTCTCCTCTCCCCTCCCTTCTCTTTGCTTTTGCCTTTCCTCTCCCATCCCTCTCAATTTCGCCTTCTCCCCCCTCCATTTCACTCCTTTCTCCTTCCCTGTCCCTTCACCCTTCATCTCCCTTACCTTCCCGCTTCCCCTCCCTTTTCCATTTTTCCTTCCCACCTCCCCTTCCTTTTCCCTTCTCCCCTTTCCCTTCCCTTCCCCCTCCCCTCTCCCTTCCCCACCCTTCTCCCTCCCCTCCCTTTTCTCTTCTCCCTTCCCACCTCCCCTCTCCCTTTTCCCTGTCCCCATCCCCCTCTTCCTTCCCTATCCCTTCCCCTCCCTTCTCCCTTCCCTCCCATACCTTTTCCCTTCTCCCTTCCCTTCCCCATCCCCTCCCTGTCCCTCCCGCCTTCTCCTCCTTCCCTTCCCCTCCCTCTCCCTTCCCTTCTCCCTTCCCTTCTCCCTCCCCCATCCCCTCCCTTCTCCCTTCCCTCCCTCGGACATTGGTATGCGGATGAGGATTCTCGAGAGGAGCGTCACCTGAAGAACTGTCCGAGTGTTTGGCCGTATTGTCGTTCGCCCGCGTGACGCTCTCCTCGAAGGCCTAAAGCAGAGGAAGAAGAGAAAGAAAAAGGGAAGAAAAAAAAAGGAGAATGAGTACCGACCGGGCATAGGCCTAGAAGAAGTGTCCCCCCTTTCTCTTGTCTCTTCTCTTCTCTCTTCTTTTCTTCTCCCTCTTCTCCTTACCCCCCTCTCCCTCTCCCTCTCCCTCTCCCTCTCCCTCCAACCCATAAAAAGAGAAAAAGAAAAGGGATTAAATGGCACGGCGGTCGGAGGACGTTGTAACTCTTTCAGCAGACGCGCGGATGAGCAGATGGAGGAGGCTGGCGACGAGGGGGATGCTGCGGGCTGGCTCTCCTCGGGGGCTTGGGGGGGGGGGGGCTTTGGGGGGAGGGGGCTGGGTGGACATAGCCATGCGTACACACATACATGTACATACGGCTACACGGGCGTACTTACAGAGAGATAGTGGGAGGGAGGGAGAGGGAGAGAGAGAGGGAGAGGGGGAGAGAAAGAGAAAGAGACAGAGACAGACAAAAAGACTCTTAAACTTTCTTTTCCATGTCATGTGCTGTTCGCTCTGAGGCCGAGAGGAAAAAAGCTTCTGTTAGTACGTTCACAAAAGAAGTTTGTGGAAGAAAAAGGCATATACTGATAAAATGAGTATTGCTTAATATTCAAGAATGATGAGGAAATGATGAGTAAATTATTATTATTATTATTATTATTATTATTATTATTATTATTATTATTATTATCATTATTAGAGAGATATTATTATTATTATTATTAGTAGTAGAGAGATATTGTTATTATTATTATGATGATGATTGTTATTATTATTAGAGAGATGTTATTATTATTATTATTATTATTATTATTGTTAGAGAGAACGCGAGAGCGAGAGAGCTAGAGCTAGCACAAAAAAGGCAGAGCAATCAGAAGAGAAAGCGAAAGAGAGCCAGAGCGGGCGCAAGCAAGAGAGAGCAAGCAAGAGAGAAAACGACAGAGTTAGTAGGAGAGAAAGTGAGAGAAAGCCAGTAGGCGAGAAAGCAAAGAGAGTGCAGTTTAGAGAGGAAGCGAGAGAACAAGTATGAGAAAGCAAGGAAGAGAGAAAACGAGAGAGAGCAAGTAGGAGAGCAAGCCAGAGAGAGCAAGAGCGAGCGCAAGCAAGAGAAAGCGAGAGAGAGCAAGGAAAAGCGAGGGAGCAAGAGCGAGCGCAAGCAAGAGAAAGCGAGAGAGAGCAAGGAAAAGCGAGGGAGCAAGAGCGAGCGCAAGCGAGAGAAAGGGAGGGAGAGCAAGAGCGAGCGCAAGCGAGAGAAAGCGAGAGAGAGGGCAAGAGCGAGAGAAAACAAGAGAAAGCGAGAGAAAGCGAGGGAGCAAGAGCGAGCGCAAGCGAGAGAAAGGGAGGGAGAGCAAGAGCGAGCGCAAGCGAGAGAAAGCGAGAGGGCAAGAGCAAGAGAAAGCGAGAGAAAACAAGAGAAAGCGAGAGGGCAAGAGCGAGCGCAAGCGAGAGAAAGCGAGAGGGCAAGAGCGAGAGAAAACAAGAGAAAGCGAGCGAGCAAGAGCGAGCGCAGGCAAGAGAAATCGAGAGAAAGCAAGGAAAAGCGAGGGAGCAAAAGAGCGCAAGCAAGAGAAAGCGAGAGAGCAAGCGAGAGAAAGCGAGGGAGCAAGAGCGAGCGCAAGCAAGAGAAAGCGAGAGAGCAAGAGAGCGCAAGCGAGAGAAAGCGAGGGAGCAAGAGCGAGCGCAAGCGAGAGAAAGCGAGGGAGCAAGAGCGAGCGCAAGCGAGAGAAAGCGAGAGAGAGCGAGAGGGCAAGAGCGAGCGCAAGCAAGAGAAAGCGAGAGAGCAAGAGAGCGCAAGCGAGAGAAAGCAAGGAAAAGCGAGGGAGCAAGAGCGAGAGAAAGCGAGGGAGCAAAAGAGCGCAAGCAAGAGAAAGCGAGAGAGCAAGAGCGAGCGCAAGCGAGAGAAAACAAGAGAAAGCAAGAGAAAGCGAGGGAGCAAGAGCGAGCGCAAGCGAGAGAAAGCGAGAGAAAGCAAGGAATAGCGAGAGAGCAAGAGCGAGCGCAAGCGAGAGAAAGCAAGGAAAAGCGAGGGAGCAAGAGAAAGCGAGGCAGCAAGAGCGAGAGAAAGCGAGAGAGAGCAAGAGCGAGAGCAAGCGAGAGAAAGCAAGAGCGAGCGCCGGTGGCACTATCGCTGCATCGCAAGGAAATGAAGCCTGCCACGTGACGCTCATCTCCAGGTGGATCTCTGTGACGCGGAAAATCAACGGCCCAGCTTTTCGCGGCGGGAGATGCGGAATGCTATTTTTATCGCGAATTTCCTTTTTGCGAAGATTTTTTTTCTTTGCTTTATTTATTATTTTTTTTTTTTCTTACACACGCTGGTATATTTCTCAACGCTCGTAGTATTGCTTATTTTTGCACGCGGATTTTTAAATGGCGGGGGCAGCGCGGTGCAGGCGGTAGAAGAGTGAATGAAACATTTGTTGTTGTTGATGTTGTTGGTTTGGAAATGAGTAATAATTTCAGAAGCGAAAAGAAAGAGAAATGTAAATGCGTGATGGATTTGCAAGAAGGAGAAATGCCGAGTTTCAGAATTACACAACTCGTACTCCGTCGTATGTTAGACCTTTTTTTTTAGTTGTTATTGTTACTGTTGTTGACAGACAGTTCTCTTTCTCTCATTCATGGCGCAGCGGTGTTTGTCCAGCAGCAGACAGCGTTCAGCCTTCCAGTCCTAAGCAGTCTGTGTCTCGGAAGACCTCAGTCACCAATAACAAGGTGATTCGTCTGGTGTTAAAAGGGGCGGGGGGAGGAGGAGGGAAGGAGGGGTGGGGGGAGGGGTGGGGTGACATGTGCTGACGGCGAGTCTGAAGATGAGCCTTGGGAGACTCTTCCTGGGGGGATCGCGCCACCTGTTTCGACCTGCCCTTGACCCGTGTGTGACCTCTGAGTTCTCCTCCTCCTGCTTCGTCTTCCTCCTCTTTCTCTTCTTTTACTCTAGCTCCTCCTCCTCTTCCTCCTAATCATCCTTCTTCCACCTCCTCCTCCTCTCCCTCCTCTTTCTCCTTCTTCCACTTCCTCCTCTCCCTCCTTTACTTCCTCTCTCTGCTCTTCTTATCCTCTTCTTCCTCCTCCTCTTCTTATCCTCCTCCTCCTCCTCCTCCTTCTCCTCCTCCTGCCTCTCCTTATCCTCCTCCTCCTCCTCTTCCTCCTCCTCCTCCGTGATGAATCATTGTTATGACCGCGACGTTTCGGTTCGGGGTATAAGGGCGCGAGCGAGGTCGTGTGGCCGCGCCCGCTGCTGAGGAATGAGCGGTTGGGGGGGAGGAGGAGGAGTGAGGGGTCGGGGGGGGGGAGGGAGTTGGAGGAGTAGGGTTTGGGGTTGGGAGAGGGAGTTGGGGGAGTGGGAGGGGTTGGGTGGGGGAAAGGAGGAGGGAGTGAGGGGTTAGGGGGAGAAAGGGAGGAGGAGTGAGGGGTTAGGGGGGAGAAAGGGAGTAGGAGGAGTGAGGGGTTGGGGGTTGGGGGAGAGGGAATTGGAGGAGTGAGGGGTTGGGTGGGGGAGAAAGGAGGAGGAGTGAGGATCGTGGGGGGAGAGGAGTTGGAGGAGTGAGGGTTGGGTGGGGGAGGAAGGAGGAGGAGTGAGGGGTCGGGTGGGGGAGAGGGAGTTGGGCAGAAAGGGGAAGGGAGAAAGGGAGTGGGATATTGGAGTGAGGGAGTAAAAGGGGAGAAGTAGGGCGAGAAAAGAAATGAGGGGACGAAGAGGGGAAGAAGGGAGAGTGAGAGGACAAGAGAGGGGAGGGGGGAAGTGAGAGAAGGAAAGGAGGGGAGGATTGGGGAATGCAGTCACTCCACCTCCATCTCCCCCGTTCGAACTTTTTTAACTATTATTATTTTTTTTTTTTTTAATTCTCGTCTTCAGCCCCTGTATTTTTCCTTCTTGCTTTGCTTAAGCACCCCCTTTCCCCACCGTCCACGTTCTCTCTCTCTCACATTCGTCTACTCTCCTCGTTTCGCTCCCACTCACTCTGTTCTTCTGCTCTGCCTTTATATCCTCCTAAATTTCCTTCCCCTTCCCTCCCATCCTCACGCTTTCTCTGTCCCCTTCCCTCCTCCCTTCTTTATTCCCTCCCCTCCTTCTCCCCTCCCTCCCAACCTCACGCTTTCTCTGTCCCATTCCTTCCTCCCTTCTTTATTCCCTCCCCCTCCCTCCCAACCCCACGCTTTCCCTGTCCCCTTCCCTCCTCCCTTTTTTATTCCCTCTCCCCTCCCTCCCCCATCCTCACGCTTTCTCTGTCCCCTTCCATCCTCCCTTCTTTATTCCTCTCCCCCGTCCCTCCCAAACTCACGCTTTCCCTGTCCCCTTCCCTCCTCCATTCATTCCCTTCCCTCTCCTCCCAACCTCACGCTTTCTCTGTCCCCTTCCCTCCCTCCTTCCCCCTCTCTCCCAACCTCACGCTTTCTCTGTCCCCTTCCCTCCTCTTCTCCCAACCTCACGCTTTCTCTGTCCCCTTCCCTCCTCCCTCCTTCTCCCCTCTCCCAACCTCACGCTTTCTCTGTCCCCTTCCCTCCCCCTCCTTCCCCCTTCCCTCCTCCACCTCCTTCCCCTTCCCCCTCCTTCTCCCCCTCCTTCCCCTCCTTCTCCCCTCCCTCCCAACCCCGCGTATCCCCTTCCCACCTCCCTGACTCTGTGATGCGCGATGCGAGCTTCTTCTCCACCCGAGTCGCTCTTACTATCGCCGCGCCGCGCATGGGGCCAGCAGGAACTTTGGGGAGCTGAGTGTTCCTTGCTTCTTCTTCTTCTTCTTCTTCTTTTCTTCTTCTTTCTTCTTCTTCTTCTTCTTCTTCTTCTTCTTTCTTCTTCTTCTCCGCGCGTCTCGTCATTCCGAACACTCGTGACTGCTGCCTCTGTACACAAATGGATTCGTTCGTCTCTTGCTTCGTCTCTCTTTCGCTTGTCTTTCTTCTTATATTTCTTTCTTTAATCCCTTTCTGCTCTCTCTTTTTTCTGGTTATTATCTCTCTTTTTCGTCTCTTTGTAGGTTCTCTTCCTTCTTAACTATATATTTTCTCTCCTTTCCCTTTCTCTCTTTTTACCCTCGTCCCGTCTCTCTCTCCTTTCCGTTCTCTCACCTTTCCTCCTCTCGCTCCCTTCGCCCTCCCTCTCCTTCCTTTACGTTTTCTCGCCTTTCCTCCTCTCGCTCCCTTCGCCCTCCCTCTCCTTCCTCTCCATATCTTCTTTCTTGTCCCTATTTTCTTTCCCTCTCCCTCTCCATTTTTCTCGAGCGACATTCAATTCATAAGAACGTTCTGAATATAGATTGCCTTTCCCTCGGTGATCGCCCGGCTGTTTGCGTTGCCGTGACAGCTGAAGGATTGTTTGCTTGGCTGCGGCTGCGTCGGCGTCGCCTCTGCGTCCCCCAGCACCCGGCGGCGCGAACCTCACCTTGAGGGTTTTGTCGACTCTCAGGGGCGACTCGGGACCGGTGGGGGTAAACGGCGCCGAGGTTTAGCACTTCGTCAAGGATTGGGTGAGGGGGGGGGGGCGCTCCGGTGCGGAAACAGGACAGAAATATCCAGGGTGAGCGGGAGGAACTGCAAGCAATCGGGCGGGCAGGCATTTAGGCAAGCAGGTGGGCAGGAGGAGGGCTTACAAACAGACAGACAGAAAAATATATTGATAAAGTTAATTAGGTATAAAGATATAAGCACAGGAAATGTTATGTAAATCCGACCTGCTTTGCATTCCATATACTTTTAAGCTGTAGCTCCGGGCATGGGCAGGGCAGGGCAGGGCAGGAGGGAGGGCGGAGGGAGCAAGAAAGGTGTATACGCGTGGGCCAAGGCACGTGCCCCCTGCGGACTCCCCCTCGCCCTAACAACAACAAACATCCCCCATTTTTTGTTTGTTTGTTTACCGGCCTGAGCTCGCCACCAGCTGATAACTCTCCCGTCAGCCTGAGATTTCAAACTTGCTCGGTTCGAGACTTGATTATTTCGAGAAGTTTACCGTCGAAGAGAGTGAGAGGGAGTGAGTGAGTTACTTAGTTAGTTGTGATAAATAGTAAGAGAAGAGTGAGAGAGAGAGTGAGTGAGTTACTTAGTTGTGATAAATAGTAAGAGAAGGCGAGTGAGAGAGAGTGGTTGAGTTACTTAGTTAGTTGTGATAAATAGTAAGAGAAGGAGAGTGAGAGAGAGTAGTTGAGTTACTTAGTTAGTTGTGATAAATAGTAGGAGAGGATGGAGAGGTGGGGTGAATGTACGTGGAAGGGAGGGGGATAAAGAGAAGGAACGGTAAGGGGTAGGAGGGAGAGAGAGGAAAAGGTTGAGGGGAAGGAGAAGAAGGAGAGGAAAAAGTGCGGTAAGGGGAAGAGAGAGAGAGAGAGAGAGAGAGAGAGAGAGAGAGAGAGAGAGAGAGAGAGAGAGAGAGAGAGAGAGAGAGAGAGAGAGAGAGAGAGAGAGAGAGAGAGGAAAAGGTTGAGGGGAAGGAGAAGAAGGAGAGGAAAAAGTGCGGGGAAGGGGAAGAGAGAGAGAGAGAGAGAGAGAGAGAGAGAGAGAGAGAGAGAGAGAGAGAGAGAGAGAGAGAGAGAGAGAGAGAGAGAGAGAGAGAGAGAGAGAGAGGAAAAGATGAGGGAAAAAAAGAAGAGAGGGAAAGATGAGGGGAAGGATAAATGGAGGGAAAGGTGAATTGGAGAGAATAGACAAGGAAATATGAGAGGGGGAAGGAAGGGAAAGTGAGGTGCAGGAGGAAGAGAACTCGAGTTAGGGGGAGTGGTATGGTGGATGGTGAGGTATCCGGTGGGAGATTCCTTTTGAATGGTACTGTGACGTCACTGCAGCGGATATTGGATAAACTACTGAGGACGCGTTGGCTGCTGGTGTATTAACGGTATCGCGTCTGGCGTTAGTTTTGGCATAAATCGCAGCCTGTTTATTGATGGGCTTTCGTTTTTGGTAGCGTTGGGTATGTTGTTTTGGTAGCGTTGGTAATATTTTTGGGTAGCGTTGGGTATGTTTTTTTTGTAGCATTGGTAACATTTTTGGGTAGCGTTGGTTTGTTAGTTTGTTGGTTAGCAGCATGATTTAAAAAGTTGTGACTGATAAAAATCATTACTTTTATAACCTCCGCCGAGGAAGTTACGTGTGCGTCATCAGTGTCCTTGAGAAAGTCGTAATGTTAATGTAATTCTTCAAGTGATCCTTTTGCCTTGACGTCGGTATGCGTCGGGGTGCTTCTGGTTATTAATGGACCCCCTTGTTTATTTACCTTTCTCCAATTCCTTTCTTTCGTAATGGACAACCGTCGGAGCCTCTGCCGTTCACTTCGCCGAGGTTGGAAAGCGCTCCCTTGGCGGCCGCGTCGGAGCTCCTTCGGGAAGAGACTCCGGGAGGCGGACGGCGGAAGGGAGGGCAGGCGAACGGCGGAAGGGAGGGCAGGCGAAGGCGGAAGGGAGGGCAGGCGAGCGGCGGAAGGGAGAGCAGGCGAAGGCGGAAGGGAGGGCAGGCGAACGGCGGGCGAGGCGAGGGGAGGCGCTGGAGGGAAGGATCGGCAGGAGGAGGAGGTCCTGGTCGGGTCGAGCGAGCGGGGTTGCTATGGGAACACTCGATGGGCCGAAGGGGGGGAGGGGAGGGGGGGGCGAGAGAGCTCTTAGAATGTTAGTATGGTTATGGGTACTCCCTGTTATTGATGGGGGGCATGGTCGGGCCTCTCTCTTCTCCCCCTCTCCCTTTTGGCTCTTTCTCTTACTTCTTTTCCCTTTCCCATCTCCTCTGCCCCCTCCCCCTATTTCCCCCTTCTCCCTTAGGACCTCCTCCCCCCTTCCTCTCCCCCTCCCCGAGATCGTCCGAAACCCACACCCAGAGGTCGTTTGAAGGGCACCTTCCCCCGGGGGCTTCACCTGGGCTCTACCAATCGCCCCCTCCGCCTTAAACCCTCCGCCCCTCCCTCCCAATCCCGCCCCATCAGAGCCCCTCCTTCCTCCCTTCCCCCCTCAGATCCGCCCCCCTTGCTGCCCCCGCGCCCTTCCCCCCCGCCCCTTGACCTCGCCGTGGAGCAGGGAGGGAGGGCGGCCGCCTCGTCTTGGATTGCTTGTGGCTCCCCTTGCGACCTGGGGTTTCCTCGGGGCGGCCAGGGGGCAGGGCGCCGTGTTGTTGTTGTTATTGTTATTATCATTGTTATTATTATTATTATTGTTATTGTTATTATTATTATTATTATTATTATTATTATTATTATTATTATTACTGTTATTGTTATTGTTATTGTTATTGTTATTGTTATTGTTTTGTTATTGTTATTGTTATCGTTATTATTATTATTATTATTTTTATTATTATTATTATTATTATTAATTATGATTATTATTATTACAATAATAATAATTATTATAATAATAATAATAATAATAATAATAATAATAATAATGATTATTATTATTATTATTATTATTAGTATTATTGTTGTTCCTGTTGTTGTTGTTGTTATTATTATTACTATTATTTCTGTATTTTGTTATTATTGTTATTATTATTGTTATTGTTGTTGTTGTTGTTATTATTATTATTGTTATTATTATTATCATTATCAATTTTGTATTTTTTATTATTATTATTATTGTTATATGATTACTATTAGTCGTAGTAGTAAGAGTGTTATTGTTGTTTTGTTATTGTTATTGTTGTCACTGCCAATACTAACACTGTTACTACTTCCACTATTACTAGTTGGTGATAGAACTGTTAAATTGTAAATTTGATTGTGGTTTGTCAGCGTTGCAATGAAAGTAACAGTAGCAAAAAGTAAGAATTTCATTTCAATATTAGCAGATAAAAAACAAAACAAAAACAAACTACAGCTATAGTAGAAAAGGAAAAAGAAAATGTTTAATTATTTTTCACGTGTCATCCCTTGAAATTAAATCCGGGTCATGCTGTTCGACATTTTCGAGTGTTTTTATTTTTTATTTATTTATTTTATTTATTTTTTATTTTTTTACTTTTTTTAACTTTTTTTTTCATAAGGATTAATGTTGGAGTCATGCGGGACATTCTGCAATACACAGAATGGAAGTTTTTTGATAAATTAATTTATTAGTGTATGTTTTTTTTTTCTTTGGTTGTGGTTTTGTACATAATTTGTTTTTCTTATTGTTATGATATCCGTTGTTGATATCCGCGTTGTTATGATAATAGGGATGTTTTGTTTAATTATTGTTATTAACTTATTTTTATTGTTATTATTATTATTATTATTACTATTATTATTATTATTAGTTATTGTTGTCAACTTATCACTATTATTATTATTATTATTATTATTATTATTATTATTATTATTGTTGCTGTTGTTATTGTTATTATTTTTTATACCATCAGTGTTATCTATATTGCGATGATGATGTAGATAATGATGGTGATGATGATGATTATCATTTGGGTTTGGTCTATGTAATTGTTGCGGTTATTGGTGCTATCAATCATGTTCATCACTATCATTATCGCCGTAATAATGACAGTGACAATCACGCTGTGGATGACAGTGTTGCGATATTGATTCTTATTAACAAATAATTAAATGACAAATAAATTGAGATGACACGCACGAATTGGCAACTGCTTCTTTTGTTATGTATAAGATTGTCTCTCATTTTTTGCAGCTTAATATTTATTCAAATTAGTGTGTATGTTTATTGATTTTGTTATGGGTTTTTGGTATTGTTGTTAGCATTTATATGTTGGTTTACTGAGCTGTTTTTTTAGCAGGATAGTCCCCGAAAGTTTCAATCAGAAATTATTGTTCTTAATTAAAAAGAAAAAAAAATTATTATTTTTAAGTGAATTTAAGGGATTTTTTTTTTCAATCGACGACTTATTTATTCATTTATTCATTTATTTATTTTTACTGTTTCTAGCTACTGTTGTCGACGCTAGGATTATGATATTGATTTTATGTAGCCTAATTGTTATCGCTCTGCAAGGTCGTGTTGGCAGGCGAGCGCGGGCGTGGTTGCCTTGGGACCAAATCCTCCTCATATTTCAGAGAGTCAGCAAGCCTAGTTTATCCGTTTGTTTATATTCAGGCGTTTTGATGGGCGTCAGTTTGTTGTTGTTCGGTTGCCGCCGACATCAGCATCATTCGTTTTGCTAGTGAGTGTCTCTTTCTCTTTTTTTTTCTTTTTTCTTTCTCGCTATCTTTCTTTTTCTTTTCTCTCTTTTCTCTCGTTTTTTCTCTCTCTTTTCTCTCTCTTTTCTCTCTCTCTCTCTCTCTCTCTTTTCTCTCTCTCTGTCTGTCTCTCTGTCTCTGTCTCTGTCTCTCTGTCTCTGTCTCTGTCTCTCTGTCTCTGTCTCTCTCTCTCTCTCTCTCTCTCTCTCTCTCTCTCTCTCTCTCTCTCTCTCTCTCTCTCTCTCTCTCTCTCTCTCTCTCTCTCTCTCCCTTTCTCTCTCTCTCTCATTTCTCTCTTTTCTCTCTCTCTCTCTGTCTCTCTCTCTCTCTCTCTCTCTCTCTCTCTCTCTCTCTCTCTCTCTCTCTCTCTCTCTCTCTCTCTCTCTTTCTCTTTCTCTTTCTCTTTCTCTTTCTCTTTCGTGATAGCTGAGAAAAGCCGAAAAAGTAAGAATTACTGGTAGATGTAAATATATCTCTCTTAAATTAGGGAACAGTTGTTTCAAGGGACCAGGATTATGATGTTATTCCAGTTTCACTTTGAACATTTTTTGAAAATTGAGTTTTCAGAGGATGGATTTCATACACATTACGTTTTACTGAAAATTTTACATTTTGAGGGAGGAATGAAAAGAAGGGATGAGAGAGAGATTGAGAGAGAGAGGGAGAGGAAGAGGGAGAGGGAGAGAAAGAGGGAGAGTTGATGATGAGAATGACAGGTGCATGATATCACTTGCAAGCTGTGTTATTGCAAGGCCAGTTTGATTGCAGTGCTTGACGTCATATGAACATTGGGGAGAGTCTTTCTTCTCTCTCATCTCTCTCTCTTTCTTTCTTTCTTTCTCTCTCTGTTTCTTTCTTTCTCTCTCTCTTTCTTTCTTTCTCTCTCTGTTTCTTTCTTTCTCTCTCTCTCTTTTTCTCGCTCCCTACTATCGCTCTCTCCTCTTCTCTCCTCTCTTTTTCCGTCCCTCTCTCTCTCTCTCCTCTTTTTCCTCTTTTTCTTCGTCCTTCCTCTCTCCCTCCTATTGCTAACTTCTCATTCTTCTCCTTTTCTCCTTTTTTTTCTCCCCTCTTTCTTCGTCCTTCCTCTCCCTCCTGTTGCTCACTCCTCTTTCTCCTTTCTTTCTCCTCTCTTTCTCCTTCCTTTCTCCTCTCCTTCTCCTTCCTTTCTCCTTCCCTTCTCCTTCCTTTCTCCTCTCTTTCTCCTTCCTTTCTCCTCTCTTTCTCCTTCCTTTCTCCTTCCCTTCTCCTCTCTTTCTCCTTCCTTTCTCCCCTCTTTCTCCTTCCTTTCTCCTCTCTCCTTCCTTTCTCCTCTCTTTCTCCTTCCTTTCTCCTTCCTTTCTCCTTCCCTTTTCCCCTCTTTCTCCTTCCCTTCTCCTCTCTCTCTCCTTCCTTTCTCCTCCCTTTCTCCGTCCCGCCCCACGAGCCCTGCCCGTGATGTATGCGAGCAAGCAAGAAACAATAAGGATAAGCCATTGCTAAGGTATAGAGCTTCCTCGC
Organism: Penaeus vannamei; assembly: GCF_042767895.1. Lineage (NCBI taxonomy): Eukaryota > Metazoa > Arthropoda > Malacostraca > Decapoda > Penaeidae > Penaeus > Penaeus vannamei. Next base: position 395,244 of record NC_091570.1, on the reverse strand, counting down.
ACATGTTCGTACCCTGTGTGGGGCCCGTCTGCCCCCCCCTCCCCTCCCTCCTCCCTGCCCTTCCCTTCCCACCCTTCCTCTTGTTCCCTCCCTCCCTCCCCTCCTTCTCTCCCTCCCTCCTTCTCTTTCTGTTCCCACCCTCCCTCCCTCCTTCTCTTTCTGTTCCCACCCTCCCTCCCTCCTCTCTTCTGTTCCCACCCTCCTTCCCTCCCTCCCTCCCTCCTTCTCTTTCTGTTCCCCCTCCCCCCCCACCCTACCCTAACTTACCTACCCTTCCTCTTGTTCCCTCCCTTCCCTCCCTCCCCCTCCCTTCATACCTCCCTCCCTCCTTCCCCCTTCTCTTTCTGTTCCCACCCCTCTTCTTATTTCTGTCCGACCCTACTTTCCTTCTCTTCCTTCCTTCTTCCTTTTCTCCTCCCTTTGTTTCCCACGCTCTCTCCTCTCCCTCTTTCTCTTCTTCCTCCCTCTCTCTCATCCTGTCTTTCTCCTTTTCTCTCCTTTCTTCCCTTTCACCGTCTACTCTCCTCTTCCTCCTCACCATCCTCCC
>NC_091570.1:382197-389697 GCF_042767895.1 Penaeus vannamei | reverse complement strand
TTAGCAGAGCCGGGTGCATTCTGTAGCAACTTGCTTTGTTTGATTTCGTCTCCGCTCTTCTTTCTTCCTCCACCCTCTCCTCCGTCCCCTTCTCCCAAACCTCCCCTTCCCCCCCCCCACCCTCCTCCCGTGCTAGCTCTTCCTCCTTCCTCCCGTTCCCTCTCCCCCTTCCTCCCCTCCCCTTTCCCTCTCCTCCTTCCTCCGCTCTCCTCCTTCCCCTTCCACCCTCCTCCCATGCTAGTTCTTCCCCCCTCCCCCTTCCCTCTCCCCACCACTTCCCTCTCCCCCTCTCCCCTCCCCCTCCCCCTTCCCTCTCCCTTCCTCCTTTCCCTCTCCCCTTCCCTCTCCCCTCCGCTTTCCCTCCCTCCCCCTTCCCTCTCCCCTCCCTCCCCTCCCTCTCCCCTCCTCCTTTCCCTCTCCTCCCCCTTCCCTCTCCCCTCCCCTTCCCTCTCCCCCTTCTCTTTCCCCCTCCCTCTCCCCTCCCCCTCCCTCCCCAGCGCGAGTGGGGAGGGAAGGCTTGCTTGGCAGGCGGGCGAAGTAGGACAGGGTTGCTCTCGGTGACTGAGGCTTTCTGCTTCATGCGCGGCTTGCTGTACCCCGATGATTAACGCTGGCTGTCGGAGCTCATCTGGCGGCCGGCTTTTGCTTTTTTTTGTTGTTTGTTTGTTTATTTATTTCGTTTATTGGTCGGCCGGCTTTTGCTTTTTTTTGTTGTTTGTTTGTTTATTTATTTCGTTTATTGGTCGGCCGGCTTTTGCTTTTTTTTGTTTGTTTGTTTATTTCGTTTATTGGTCGGCCGGCTTTTGCTTTTTTTTGTTTGTTTGTTTATTTCGTTTATTGGTCGGCCGGCTTTTGCTTTTTTTTTGTTTGTTTATGTATTTCGTTTATTGGTCGGCCGGCTTTTGCTTTTTTTTTTTTGTTTGTTTATTTCGTTTATTGGTCGGCCGGCTTTTGCTTTTTTTTTTGTTTGTTTATTTATTTCGTTTATTGGTCGGCCGGCTTTTGCTTTTTTTGTTTGTTTGTTTATTTCGTTTATTGGTCGGCCGGCTTTTGCTTTTTTTGTTTGTTTGTTTATTTCGTTTATTGGTCGGCCGGCTTTTGCTTTTTTTGTTTGTTTGTTTGTTTATTTCGTTTATTGGTCGGCCGGCTTTTGCTTTTTTTGGTTTGTTTATTTACTTATTTCGTTTATTGGTCGGCCGGCTTTTGCTTTTTTTTTGTTTGTTTATGTATTTATTTCGTTTATTGGTCGGCCGGCTTTTGCTTTTTTTTGTTTGTTTGTTTATTTCGTTTATTGGTCGGCCGGCTTTTGCTTTTTTTTGTTTGTTTATTTATTTCGTTTATTGGTCGGCCGGCTTTTGCTTTTTTTTTGTTGTTTGTTTGTTTATGTATTTCGTTTATTGGTCGGCCGGCTTTTGCTTTTTTGTTTGTTTGTTTATTTCGTTTATTCGTCGGCCCGCTTTTGCTTTTTTTTTGTTTGTTTATGTATTTATTTCTTTTATTGGTCGGCCGGCTTTTGCTTTTGTTTGTTTGTTTGTTTATTTCGTTTATTGGTCGGTTATTGTGCTTTGCTTTTTTTTGTTTGTTTATGTATTTATTTCGTTTATTGGTCGGCCGGCTTTTGCTTTTTTGTTTGTTTGTTTATTTCGTTTATTGGTCGGCCGGCTTTTGCTTTTTTGTTTGTTTGTTTATTTCGTTTATTGGTCGGCCGGCTTTTGCTTTTTTTTTTGTTTGTTTATGTATTTATTTCGTTTATTGGTCGGCCGGCTTTTGCTTTTTTTTTTGTTTGTTTATTTCGTTTATTGGTCGGCCGGCTTTTGCTTTTTTTTTGTTTGTTTATGTATTTATTTCGTTTATTGGTCGGCCGGCTTTTGCTTTTTTGTTTGTTTGTTTATTTCGTTTATTGGTCGGCCGGCTTTTTGCTTTTTTTTGTTTGTTTATGTATTTATTTCGTTTATTGGTCGGCCGGCTTTTGCTTTTTTTGTTAGTTTGGTTATTACGTTTATTGGTCTGCCGCCCTTTGCTTTTTTTTTGTTTGTTTATGTATTTATTTCGTTTATTGGTCGCCCGGCTTTTGCTTTTTTTTTGTTTGTTTATTTCGTTTATTGGTCGGCCGGCTTTTGCTTTTTTTTTGTTTGTTTATGTATTTATTTCGTTTATTGGTCGGCCGGCTTTTGCTTTTTTGTTTGTTTATTTCGTTTATTGGTCGGCCGGCTTTTGCTTTTTTTTTGTTTGTTTATGTATTTATTTCGTTTATTGGTCGGCCGGCTTTTGCTTTTTTGTTTGTTTGTTTATTTCGTTTATTGGTCGGCCGGCTTTTGCTTTTTTTTTGTTTGTTTATGTATTTATTTCGTTTATTGGTCGGCCGGCTTTTGCTTTTTTGTTTGTTTGTTTATTTCGTTTATTGGTCGGCCGGCTTTTGCTTTTTTTTTTGTTTGTTTATGTATTTCGTTTATTGGTCGGCCGGCTTTTGCTTTTTTTTTGTTTGTTTATTTCGTTTATTGGTCTTTATTTATTTATTTTTATCGTTGTGTGGTTTTCTTGTCTTTCTTGATGGTTGTTGGGTTTTATGTTTTTTTGGGTGAGGGTTAAGTTTGTTGGTTTTATTTCCTTTTGTTTCTCTTTTTTTCATCTCTTTAATTTTTTTGATCTTTCTCACTTTTCTCCCCCTCTCTCTCTCTTTCTTTCTCTTTCTTTCTTTCTTTCTTTCTTTCTTTCTTTCTTTCTTTCTTTCTTTCTTTCTCTCTCTCTCTCTCTCTCTCTCTCTCTCTCTCTCTCTCTCTCTCTCTCTCTCTCTCTCTCTCTCTCTCTCTCTCTCTCTCTCTCTCTCTGTCTTTATCTCCTTTGTCTGAGCGGGAGCGGGGTAGAGATCGACGCTTGCCAAATAGGGTCAAGGTATTGTCATCCGTCCATCCGTCGCGTCATTTGAAGGGATTGAGACGCGTCCGTGTGCTTTTTGTTCGAAACTGTTGTCCGAATTGCTGGTTTCTGGCTTCCTGCTTCGTGGATCATGATGGACAAAGACCGCCGTGGTTCGAGATGGTTCGGAATGGTGTTGGTTCCCAGGTGGTTCAGTTTGCTTTCTTGTGAACCGGTGTGTGTTCCCTAATAGTTGAGTTGGTTTCTTGGTGATGCAGATGGTTCGAGTGGTTCTAGATCATTCAGATGGTTCCTCGATGGTTTCGTTGGGTTCGCAAGTGGTTCCGGTGGTTCCCATATGGTTCGGGTCTTTCTCTGTTGATAAGGAATCCAAAAGGTGGTTCTGATGGATACCAAATGGTTCAGATAATTACCCCCATGCAGTTCAGATAGTACCCGAGTGGTTCAGATGATAGGACAGTGTGCCTCAGATGGTACCCGAGTGGTTCAGATGGTTGGGCCCAAGCGGTTCAGATGGTACCAGAGTGGTTCAGATGGTTGGGCCCATGCGGCTCAGATTGTACCCGAGGGGTTCTGATGGTACCAGAGTGGTTCAGATTGTACCCGAGTGGTTCTGATGGTTCCCAGAAGGTTTAGCCGGTGATTAAGAGGTTCTCATAGTTCAGATAGCTATGTCGGTTCCCTCATGATTCAGATAGTCCCCAGGTGGTTCCCCGACGATGGACACGGTGCCCAGGTGGGTCTGGTGGTTCCCAGGTGGTTCGGAAGAAACGCGAACCGACTGTCACGCCGGTTCGGTTCGTCGTTCCCGGAGCACTGAGAAGCCCGCTAGTGTAGGTTAGTTCCAGGCGATGTTACGAAACTGATGCCTTATTGGGATGTCTCTTTATTCCCTGTCTGGCGTTTGTCTTCTCTCTCTCTCTTTCTGTCTTTCTTTCTCTTTCTGTCTTTCTTTCTCTTTCTGTCTGTCTCTTTCTGTCTCTCTCTCTCTCTCTCTCTCTCTCTCTCTTTCTCTCTCTCTCTCTCTCTCTCTCTCTCTCTCTCTCTCTCTCTCTCTCTCTCTCTCTCATATAGTAATAATAACAAATACTATCATTATCAATATTTTTTTCAGTTATTGCTATTATTATCTTTGTTATTTTGTTATTATTGTCATAATTATAATAATTATTAATCTCCTCCTCCTCCTCCACTTCCTTTTCTCTTCCTCCTCCACTTCCTTTTCTCTTCCTCCTCCTCCTCCTCCTCCTCCTCCTCCTCCACTTCCTTTCTTTATTAAGTAAGTCTTCGCTTGTACGTCTTCTTTCTCCTTAGCGAAGACGCCGGAAGAATGCGCAGCGTGATTAGTGAGGCGGAGTGGAAGGCGACGGAGGGTTTTTTTTGTTCCTTTGGATGGCGGTGGAAGGAGTCGATGATGGTGGTGAGGGTGATGATGTTGGGGGTGGTGGGGGTGGTGTTGGGGGTTGTGGTGGTGATAGGATGGTAGTGATGTAGTGAAGGTGATGGTGATGATAGGATGGTAGTGAGGGTGATGATGGTGGTGTTGGTGGGGGTTGTGGTGGTGATGATATGATGGTAGTAGTCATGATGATGGAGTGAAGGTGATGGTGATAGGATGGTAGTGATGGTGATGATATTTGTGTTGGTGGGGGTGGTGATATGATAGTAGTGATGGTGATGATATTGGTGATGGTGGGGGTTGTGGTGGTGATGATATGATGGCGGTGGTGGTGATGAAGTGATATGGTGATGGTGATGATGATAGGTTGGTAGTGATGATGTAGTGAAGGTGATGATAAGATGGTAGTGATGATGATATAGTGATGCTGCTGATGCTGATATGATGGCAGTGATGATGATGAAATGAAGGGTGATAGTAGTCGGGATATGATGGTGTTGAGTGATTTCCATTCATTAATTGTTGGGATGAAATTGCGTTCTCTCTACGGCGCTGTCACGAGGCTAAAATATGGACGATTCCGATTGCGTCTTGTCTTTCCCGCCGCGCCGAAAGGATGAAAGGATGGCTCGTTCTGCTTCGGGGGCTTCTGCTGTAGGATCCTGGTAGGGGGGAGGGGAGAGGGGAGAGGGGAGAGGGGAGGGGAGAAGGGAGGGAGGGGAGAGGAGGGAGAAGGGGAGGGAAGGGAGAGGGGGAGAGGAAGGGAAGGGAGGGGAGGGGAGGGGAGAGGAGGGGAGGGGGAGGAAGGGGAGAGGAGAGGGTAGGGGGAGGGGAGAGGAGGAGGGGAGGGAAGAGGGGAGGGCAGAGGGGAGGGCAGGGGAAAGGAGGAGGGGGGGAGAGGAGGAGAGAGGGGAGAGGAAGGGGGAGAGAGGAGGGAGAGAGGGAGAGGGGGAGGGGCGTCCCTATAGGGCTTGGCTTCGAGTGTCGAGGGGCACATCAGCCAGGATGTTGGGTTCGTGGAGAGGGAAGCGCTTCGGGTACGGGCTGAAGGTGTGTGGCTTTCGCTCGCTCGCTTTCTTTCTTTCTCTTCCTCTCTCTCCCTTTCTCTTTCTTTCTCTCTCTCCCTTTCTCTTTCTCTCTCTCTCTCTATGTCTCTCTCTCTCTCTCTCTCTCTCTCTCTCTCTCTCTCTCTCTCTCTCTCTCTCTCTCTCTCTCTCTCTTTCCCTCTCTCTATGTCTCTCTCTCTCTCTCTCTCTCTCTCTCTCTCTCTCTCTCTCTCTCTCTCTCTCTCTCTCTCTCTTTCTCCCTCCTCTCTCTCTCTCTCTCTCTCTCTCTCTCTCTCTCTCTCTCTCTCTCTCTCTCTCTCTCTCTCTCTCTCTCTCTCTCTATCTCTCTCCCTCTCTTTCTCCCTCTCTTTCTCTTTCTTTTTCTCTCTTTAGGGTACATTTTGGTTGTTGTTTACCTCTCGTTATGTTTCCGGATGTCTTACTCGCAGAGGACAGGGACACGAACCGGGAAATATGTCCTTTTAAGGTAATCAGAGTCTGGAAACGGTACGTTGTTTCGTCTCCTCCGGCCCGGTGCGCTGGCCAGGTGACGGGTCCGACTGAATGCACGATCCCGTTGTTGGTTTGTTAGTGAGCAGAGTTGCTTTGGATTTTGCAAGAAGGGGAAGGGGGGGGAACCCGTTGTTGGTTTGCAGGTTTGTGAGTTGCTTTGGATTTTGCAAGAAGGGGGAGGGGGGAAGGTGGGTGGGGGAGGGGGAGGGGGAGGTGCGGTCGCTTTACGTCGTGGCTTAAGGGGAAGGTGGGTGGGGGGAGGGGGAGGGGGAGGTGCGGTCGCTTTACGTCGTGGCTTAGGGGGAAGGTGGGTTGGGGGGAGGGGGAGGGGGAGGTGCGGTCGCTTTTACGTCGTGGTTTAGGGGGAAGGTGGGTTGGGGGGGGGGGGGGAGGGGGGAGGTGCGGTCGCTTTACGTCGTGGCTTAGGGGGAAGGTGGGTTGGGGGGAGGGGGAGGTGCGGTCGCTTTACGTCGTGGCTTAGGGGGAAGGTGGGTTGGGGGGAGGGGGAGGGGGAGGTGCGGTCGCTTTACGTCGTGGCTTAGGGGGAAGGTGGGTTGGGGGGAGGGGAGGTGCGGTCGCTTTACGTCGTGGCTTAGGGGGAAGGTGGGTGGGGGGAGGGGGAGGTGCGGTCGCTTTACGTCGTGGCTTAGGGGGAAGGTGGGTGGGGGGGAGGGGGGAAGGGGGAGGTGCGGTCGCTTTACGTCGTGGCTTGGAGTTTTCGTCTCGGTCTTGTTGTGCCTGGTGTGGCTTTTCGGCGAAGAGGGAAGGTGAATGGGGTCGGAGGATGGGGTTTTCTCGCTCGCTTCGTCTCTTTCTAGTATTCTGTGTCTGTCTCTTCGTTAGTCGGTCAGTCTCTTTCTCTCTCTCTCACTCCCTTTCTCTCCCTCTCTTTCTTTATCTCTCCCCCCCCCTCTCTCTCTCTCTCTCTCTCTCTCTCTCTCTCTCTCTCTCTCTCTCTCTCTCTCTCTCCCTCTCTTAATTTTCCTTCTTTCTTTCTGTCCTTTCCTCCAATCCCTGCCTCCCCCTCCCCCTTTCCTGTAGAAGGTTAACCTTGAAAATTTTGAAAATGTCATATTTTTTTCTGTGAAGATAAATGGATGGGTGATAGATATACAGATTAAAAGGAGATCTAACGATAGTCTCTCTCTCTCTCTCTCTCTCTCTCTCTCTCTCTCTCTCTCTCTCTCTCTCTCTCTCTCTCTCTCTCTCTCTGTGTGTGTGTGTGTGTGTGTGTGTGTGTGAGAGAGAGAGAGAGAGAGAGAGAGAGTGAGAGAGAAAGAGAGAGAGAGCGAGCGAGAGAGAGAGAGAGAGAGAGAGAGAGAGAGAGAGAGAGAGAGACAGAGCAGAGACAGAGAGAGAAAAACAGTAGGTAGCAAAGAAGGCAACTAATTAAATAAATTAGGCTCTTTGCACAGAAGAGAATATGAAACGAAATATGAAAAGAGAAGGCAGGTATGATAGAGATAGAAAGAGAAGTAAAAGGAAAATCAGATAGGAGAAAAGGAAAGAGGGAGAAAGAGAGAGAAAGAAAGAGAAAGAGAAAGAGAAAGAAAGAGAGAGCGAAGAAATCCTCTAAAGGAAGACTCCTTTTCCCATCACCCCATGGCTTGAATGTGGAAGAGGAGGGGGTGGGGGTGGGGGGGGGAGCATGAGGACCCCCGGGCG
>NC_091570.1:359697-372197 GCF_042767895.1 Penaeus vannamei | reverse complement strand
CATATTCACTTATATACATGCATACATACATACATACATACATACTTACATTCACACACACATATATATATATACACTAACATATCTGCACATTTGTATATATATATGCGTGTGCGTGTGAGTCAGTCTCTCTCTCTCTCTCTCTCTCTCTCTCTCTCTCTCTCTCTCGCTCTCTCTCTCTCTCTCTCTCTCTTTTCCTCTTTCTTCTCTTTCTCTCTCTCTCTCTCTTTTCTTTTCTTCTCTTCTGTCTCTCTCTCTCTCTCTCCCTCTCTCTACTCGGTCTCTCTCTCTCTCTCTCTCTCTCTCTCTCTCTCTCTCTCTCTCTCTCTCTCCCTCATTTTTATACATTTGTGAATTTGTTTTCTTTTACTGATTATTATTCCGAGGTACCGTTCGTGCAGCTTCTCAAAGTCCAATGATTTTTTATCTCAATTTTTACGCGGCCTTTGATATCTCTTTTCTTTTTTCTTTTGTTACGATCTTTTTTTCCAAGGTCTTTGATATATCTCTCTTTTGTGTTGTTGTTTTTTTTCTTCTCTCTCTCTCTCTCTCTACTTCTTTTTCTTCTTCCGCTCTCCTTCTCCAAATCGAAGGTACTCTGCGTGCAAGGTCCGCAGAAAGTCCTCATTGTTTCCTGCTGTTGAGAGTACGCTCTCGAACACGGGCGGGGCGGGTTTGGGAGGGGGGGGAAGGTGGAGGGGAGGGATGGAGGGAGGGAGGGAAGGTGGAGGGAGGGAGGGAAGGGGGAGGGAGGGAGGGGGATGTGGGGAAGGAGGGAGGGAGGGGATGGGGGGAGGGGAGGGGAGGGAGGAAGGGAGGGAGGGAGGGAGGGAGGGAGGGAGGAAGGGGAGGGGATGTGGGGAGGGAGGGAGGGAGGGTAAGGGGGAGGGAGGAGGGAAGGGGAGGGGAGGGGATGGGGAGGGATGGGATGGGATGGGAAGGAGGAGGGTGAGGGAAGGGGGAGGAGGGAGGGAAGGGGAAGGGGGGGAAGGGGGAGGAGGGATAGAGGGAAGGGGGATAGAGGGAGGTGGGGAGATGGAGAAGAAGGAAGGGGGAGGGGAGGAGGGATTGGAGAGGAAGGAGGAAGGGGGTAGGGAAGGGGAGGGAAGGGAGTATGATGAGGGGAAAGTGGGAGGGAATGACGAGGAGGAAGAGGAGGGGAAAGGGAGTGAGAGAGGAGGAGAGAGGATAGAATAGAAGAGAAGGAAAAATAGAGGAGAACGCGAGAAAGAAAGAAAGAAAGAAAGAAAGAAAGAAAGAAAGAAAGAAAGAAGGAAAGAAAGGGAGAATGGGAAAGAGAGGAAGAGGGGAGGAAGGGAGAGGGCAATCAGGAGGCTTGCATTGTTATCGGCCGCCGCGTCCGGTGAGTCGTCGGCCGCCAGAGGGAGGCAGTCGCGCCCGGCTCCGCTCTCGTCGGCTCGGGAGGTGTTGTTATTGCTGTTGTTGATTATTTGATTATGTTGTTGTTAATGATTTAATTATGGTGTTGTTAATTATTTGATTATACTGTTGATTATTTTGTTATTATTGCTGTTGTTAATTACTTGATTATGGTGTTAATTAGTTTGTTATTATTGCTGTTGTTGATTATTTTGTTATCGTTGTTGATTATTTTGTTATTATTGCTGTTGTTGATTATTTGATTATGATAATTATTTTGTTATTATTGTTGTTGATTATTTTGTTATCGTTGTTAATTATTTTGTTATTATTGCTGTTGTTAATTATTTTGTTATTATTGCTGTTAATTATTTTGCTATCATTGCTGTTGTTGGTTATTTGATTATGGTGTTGTTAATTATTTTGTTATTATTGCTGTTGTTGATTATTTTGTTATTATTGCTGTTGCTAATTATTTGATTATGCTGCTGGTGATTAATTTGTTATTATTGCTGTTGTTAACTATTTTGTTATTATTGCTGTTGTTAATTATTTTATTATTATTGCTGGTGTTGATTATTTTGTTATTATTGCTGTTGATTATTTGATTATGGTATTGTTAATTATTTTGTTATTATTGCTGTTGTTAATTATATTGTTATTATTGCTGCTGTTAATGATTTTGTTATTATTGTTGTTGTTAATTATTATTCCTGATGGTTTTGCTGCGTTATTGTTGCTATATATGAAAGCAGTGTGTGTTATTGTTTTTTTGTATTGGTATTGCTATTGTTATTATTGATGTTATTATTAGTATCGTTGTAGATGTTTTTTCCATTTTCTAGAATGACAATTTCAGGCCTCAGGTGTTCTACTACCTTATCAGTTTGGACTGCAAAACCTATTGGTATTGCTATTGTTATTATTGATATTATTAGTATCGTTGTAGATTTTTTTTCTAGAATGACAATCTCAGGCCTCCGGTGTTCTATTACCTTGTCAGTTTGTACTGCAAAGCCCACAGGATCTACTTCATTCGTTCTCTTGCAGTGGCTCTGGGTCTTGTAAGAACCTCTTCCCATTGCAGTCTGTCAAGAACGTTTTGCAAGGAAAACCAGTGCATTTCCTTGCCTAACTGGTCATGTCGTTTTCGATGCTGATTCTTTAAAAGATTAAAGCACGCACTCACAATAACAATATTATTGCTGTTATTATTATTATCGTTATTATTATTATTATTATTATTATTATTACTATCATTATTATTATTATTATTATTATTATTACTATTATTATAAATATCATTATCATCAACATTATTATTATTGTTACTTGTTATTTTTATTGTTACTGATATTATTACTATTATTGTATTTATCATCATTATTTTCATTGTTTTTGTTGCTGCTATTGTTGTTGTGTTGTTTTATCTCCTGCTGTTTCACGTTCCAGTATCTCTCATTGGCTCTTCTCATTAAGCCAGGACGCAGATGCTCTTCACATTATGTTTTATGTCTTTGTTCTGTTTGACGTTGTGGTTTGTGTACAGGGGCCAATTACAAGGATTTTTTTTTTTTTGGGGGGGGGGGCGGGATTAATACAAGCTAGTTTCGGTGAATTTATTGCTTTAGTAGGATTGTATTTGTTTACGGAACGTGTGTACGTACTTTTTTTTAAGAATGCTGTTTGTTTTGTCATTGTTTTTCATTACTTTGCTTGTTAGTATTTTATATTTTGTTGTATTATTTTTTCAGCCTTTATGTTACTATTCGGTTGATTTATTGTCATGGTTTTTATTGATATTAACATGTTGTGGTTATATTTATTGGCATTATTATTATTATTATTATTATTATTATTATAGATTGTACTCAGTTATATTTTACTACTGTTGCTATGACTGGGGACGGGGGAGGCGATGGGGGGAGGCGATGGGGGGGGCAAGGCAAAGGGAGAAAAGGGGGGGGTAATTGGGAGCGAGGCAATGGGGGGGCAAGGGAGGTTATTGGGAGCATTGGGAACAAGGCAATGGATCGAAAGGGAGGTTATTAGGAGCAAGGTAAAGGGAAGGAAAGGAGGGCATTGGGAGCAAGGCAAAGGGAGGAGAGGGGGGAGGGTGTAGATAAGAAGGAAGGAGGGAGAGGAAGGGGATCGAGGGCATGGCAGGAAGAGAGGAAGAGAGGAAGAGGGAGGGTAATTCGGTGCAGTGTTGGAAATGGGGAAGGAGGAGACTGGGGCTAAGCAGAGAGAGAGGAGGAGGGGAGGAGGGGAAGTGACGGCAAGGTAGAAAGAGAGAGAAAGAAGGGTCATTGGGGGCAAGGCAAAGGGAGGGGAGAAAGGGGATGGGGGCAAGGTAGAGAGAGAAAGGAAGAGGGGGATTGGGGACACGGCAGAGGAGGGGGAGAATGGGAGATAGAAGGAGGGAGATTGGGGACATGGCAGAGGAGGGGGATTGGGGCAAGGCAGTGCAGAGAAGGGGGAGAGGGGGATTGGGGACACGGCAGAGGAGGGGGATTAGGGACAAGGCAGAGGAGAAGGGAAGGAGGGGGATTTGGGGACACGGCAGAGGAGGGGGAGAAAGGGGATTGGGGCAAGGCAGGGAGAGAAGGGAGGAGGGGGATTGGGGGCACGGCAGAGGAGGGGGATTGGGGCAAGGCAGAGGGAGAAGGGAGGAGGGGGATTGGGGGCACGGCAGAGGAGGGGGATTGGGGCAAGGCAGAGTGAGAAGGGAGGAGGGGGATTGGGGGCACGGCAGAGAGGGTAAGGATTGTTGCCATGCGGGCGGGCTGGGAGGCCAGGGAGCGGCAGAGGTCGTCTGTGTCACTTGCCATTGATTTCTGCAATCTCTCGCAGTTGAATGTCCCGTATTCCTGCAAGTCCTTGTCCCCCTCCCTCCCTTTCCTCTCCTTTCCTTTATTTTCATCCATACACGAGTTCTCTCCCTCCCCCCTCCCTCTCTTTCTCTTTCTCTCCCTCTAACTCCCTTTCTCCCTCTTCCTCTCCCTTCTTATCTCCTCCTCTTCCTCTTCCTAAACCTGCACCACCTCCACTTCCTCCCTCCCTCCCTCCCTCCCTCTTCACTCACCCACTAGCCTTCCTCCCCCCACTCCCCTCCCTCTCCTCCCCCCCCCCCCCCCCAGCCCAGCCGTCACGGCCGTCACGACGCCCATGAATGGGAATTCCACTTTGTTAAAGGGAATCTCGCAATCCCCGGGACGCGACGGCCACTACGGCCCCCTCGTGCGGCGGCGGACGCTCTCGGCGCATGCGCGGGGGGCTCGGGTTTGCAGGCACGCAGGCGAAGGGAAGCGTACGCACGCAGGCACGCTGTAGGTCCTTCACTCAATCACGCGTGTGCGATTATGAAGACACGCAGGTACACAGGCGCATACGCACACCACGACAAAAACAAACTAATACACACACGCATGAACGCACACACACAAACACACCCTCCCCCACACCCCCCCACACACTGCCCTCTCTCTCTCTCTCTCTCTCTCTCTCTCTCTCTCTCTCTCTCTCTCTCTCTCTCTCTCTCTCTCTCTCTCTCTTTAACTCTTTCTTATTTCAATATACCTGTTCAGCGACGCTCTGTTCAAGACGACCGACATTTCCCCTTCCGAACTCGCCGCCAAATAACGAAGGAAACAGCCAATTCATTTCGTCGCTCAAGTGGTCTCGAAATGCCGCATTATGGGCGAGCAACAGCGGCCGGTTTTCGCTTGATCGGATTCGCCCCCCCCCCCTCTCGAAAGACAGCGCTTCGGTATTCGTCTGTTCGTGGAGGGGGGGGGGTCGGTGGAGGAAGCAGACAGCGGCGATTATTAGTCCGGGGGAAACTGGTCGCCCTTAAGAATGTGGGGAGGAATTGCTTTTGTATGTGTTGTTTTTTTCCTTTTTTTTGCGTGGGGCTAGTGTTGTTATTGTTATTATTATTATTATTGTTATTACTATTATTATTATTATTATTATTGTTTTTGTTGTTATTGTTATTGTTGTTGTTATTATTATTATTATTATTGTTATTATTATTGTTATTGTTATTATTATTATTATTGTTATTATTATTATTGTTATTAGTATTGTTGTTGTTGTTTTTCTCATTATTATTATTATTATTATTATTATTATTATTATTATGATTATGATTATTATTATTATTATTGCCAAGGATCTTGTTTTTTGTCTGTTTCATGTTTCACCGTATTGACGTAAATGAGCCTTGCCATAATCATCATAATTATTGTTTTATGATGATGATGCATATGTACATTGGGGAAGTGTAATGCTCTTGTTGTTTTATTCATATTTATTTCAATTTAATTTTTAATTTCATTTCCTTTTTTATTTCTGGAACATACCATTTTATTGCCCTCGCACCCCCCCACCCACCCACCCCCGCCCCCCGCTCCATGCAGGCTTCCTTCCTCCCCCCCCCCCATCTTCAAAGCGGCCAATCAGCGCGTCCTATCCTAATCTCCCACCCTCTCCCTCCTCCCCTATTTATTCCCCTCGCTCGTGTGTTTCCTATTTATCAAGTCGCCGCCGCCCCGATCCCCTCGCAGCCCGGGAATCGAGTCTCTCGGCTTGATGAGTTTCCCCTTCGGAGCTCCTGCGGCTCCCGCGCGCTCCTTAATGAATGTCCTTCGTCGGATTCGGGTGGGAGGGGGGTGGGGAACGGTGGGGTGGGGTGGGTGGGGAACGGTGGGGTGCGGTGGGGTGGGTGGGGGGAGTAGGGAGAGGGAGGGGGATAGAGGGTAGCGGGGAGGGTATAGGGCAGAGGCAGTGGGAGGGGGAAGGGGGTATCGGGGAGGGAGATAGGGGAATTGGTGAGGCGGGAAAGGAGCGGAAGGAGAGAGGGATGGGGTAGGTATGGAGGGGAGGGATAGAGGGATGTAGGGGGAGGAGGGAAATGGTGAGGGAGGGGAGGGAAGGTATAGGGAGGTAGAGGGGGAGAGAGGGGAGGGGGATAGGGGGAAGTGGTGAGGGGGAAGGGAGGAGAGAGGGAGGGAGAGGGGGGGGAGGGGGATAGGAGGGGAGGATAAGGGTGGAAGGGTGAAATGGGATGGGGGTGGGGGGAGGGGGGACAAGGAGGTAGAAGTGGGAGAGGGGAAGGGGAGGCAGGGGGAGGGGTGGAGAAGTGTAAGATAATGGAAGGCGTCAGAGGGGGGGAGGTTGGGGAGACAGGGAAAAGAAATGTAGGAGAGAAGGAGAAAGAGGGTAAGGGCTAGACGGGGAGAGGAGAGAGAGATGGAGGTGGATGATGGGGAGCAGTGTAGGGAATGGGGTGAAATGGGGAAAATTGGGGATTGAGGAGAAAGCAAAATTAGTAGTAGGAGATGGGCGAAAGGAAAGAGGGGAAGGGTGGAGGAAAGAGGAGGGGGGTGTTGGAGGAAAGAGGAGGGGGTGGAGGAAAGAGGGGAGAGGAGGGATTGTTTATTTTTTAATGGACAAATAAACCTTCAGGAGAGGAAATGCTGGGAAATGAATATTTTAGGCAAATAAACAGATAGAGTGAATGCGGACGAATTATTATCGTTTACAGAGAGAGAGAGAGAGAGAGAGAAAGAGGAAGAGAAAGAGAAAGAAAGAGAGAAAGAGAGAGACAGAGAGAGAGAGAGAGAGAGAAAAAGAGAAAGAGAAAGAGAAAGAGAAAGAGAAAGAGAAAGAGAAAGTAGAGAGAGAGAGAGAGAGAGAGAGAGAGAGAGAGAGAGAGAGAGAGAGAGAGAGAGAGAGAAAGAGAGAGAAAGAGAAAGAGAAAGAGAAAGAGAAAGAGAAAGAGAAAGAGAAAGAGAAAGAAAGAGAGAGAGAGAGAGAGAGAGAGAGAGGAAGGGAGAGAAAAGAGAAAGAGAGAGAGAGAGGGAGAGAGAGAGAGAGAGAGAGAGAGAGAGAGAGAGAGAAAGAGAGAGAGAGAGAGAGTTAAGGTGGGAGGGGGGGTTGTTATAGAATAAAACATACAAATAGACGAAACAAAATGAAACATGGACTGGAAAGTATGTTGTCAAATGTTTTGTATCTCGTTTGGATGTGAAGTCAGGTGTGGCAATTTACGGGTCGGAAAAGGGAGAAAGAGGCAGAGGACAAGGGAACAAGGGAGGACAAAGGAGAAAGAGGTGGAGGACAAAGGAGAAAGAGGTGGAAGACAAGGGATAAAAGAGTATATTTAACGGTAGGGGGTAGGGGGGTAGGGGGCTGGGGAGGGTAAGGGAGAGGGGGGGCTTGAAGGGGGAGGGGGAGGGGGAAGGGGGAGAACTTAAAATGCAGGGAATGTTAGGAAGGTAGCCCTAGGGGTTATGGGGGAGGGGGAGGAGGGGGCGGAGGACTTTAAAGGGTAAAGGGGGAGGTTGGGGAGAAGGGGAGATGGAAAATAGTGTGGAGAGGAAGAGGTGAAAGGCTAGGAAAAAAGTTATTATATGGTTGATAAATAATTAAAAAACTGATGTTATATATATATGTGCAAAGGTTTAAATAATAAAAAGAAACTGATGTTATATATATATGTGCATAGGTTTAAATAATATAAAAAACTGATGTTATGTGTATGTGCAAAGGTTTTCTGTCGGAACATTGATGAGGTACCAACTGATAGCGGTTGCAATTTAACCCCTTCAATTACATTTCTTTAGCGGTTGATAGAAATGTAATTGAAGGGGTTCAGCCTTTATTTACAATTGGTGTTTGTTAGTTATATTTCACGTCACGCATAATTTGGCTAAGTATTTTTTTTTTTTTTTTTTATGGAAAATACGTAGGGTCGTTAACGGCGGAAATGCAGAGAAATCTATTATTTATGAAGCAGATGTAATTCAACAGAAACTTCGTGATTCCAGAAGCTCGGAAGTGGAAGTGTAATCGTGGAGTTGAGAATCGGGAAGAGGGAAATGGAAGATAATGCAGTTAGAGAGAAGTGGGAGGAAAATGAAAGAGATGTGGAGGGTAAAGAGGGAAAAGAATGAGAGGAGAAATGGAGGAAAGAGGGGAGTTAATGATAAAGAGAGAGAGAGACAGACAGACAGAGACACAGAGAAAGACAGAGACAGAGGGAGAGAAGAGAGAGAAGAAGGGGAGAAATATGATAACAATAACAATAAAGATGATAATGGAGAAGAAGAAAATGGCGGTTTTGATTTTTTTTTCATGCATTTTTGTGGACCGACCTGACGTGGTGATAAAATCGGTTCTATCCAATATAATGCAAGATAATTGATCTGTCTAGATATAAATGCGCTGGTGATAGAATGATCTGCGAGGCGCGACAGTCATCATAATGGCCTTGTCTAGGATAATGATGATGATGATGATGATGATGATGATCCCTGTTCTCTCTTTAACGATGATAATGACCCCGGGTGTGATAAAATGATCATTATAGTGATGGCCTTGTCTAGCTCGGTGATAAGGGTGCTAATGACCCGGCTGATATAAGTGCGGTCGTATTATTATGTAATTATTTTTCAAATGACCTAATCTTGTCCTTTCTTTCTTTCAGGTAAGTTAATGGCGACCTTTGCCCTCGGTCGGGAGGGGTGAGTCTGGTTGTTTGTTTGTTTATTTATTTGTTTATTTATCTTCTTGCTTTTTATTTGTTGTTGTTGTTATATGTGCATATATGTAAACACACACACACACACACACATCTATATATATATATATATATAGATGTGTGTGTGTGTGTATGTGTATGTGTATGTAATGTATGTAATGTAAGTATGTATGTATGTATGTATTTAAGTATGTATGTATTTAAGTATGTATTTATTTAAGTATGCATATATATACATATTATATATATACATACATACATATATATATATATATATATATATATATATATATATATATTTATATATATAAGAATATAAGTATATATAGATATGTATATATAGAGAGATATATATGTATGTGTATGCATATATGTGTTTCCCTCGTTCTCTGGCTCGTCCTCTCTTCGTCCTTCAGTCTCAAGCTCTGTTTGCTCCTCACTCATTCACTCTCTTCGTCTCTTGCTCTCTTCCTCTCTCCCTCTCTTCCTCTCTTCCTCTCTCCCTCTCTCCCTCTCTTCCTCTCTTCCTCTCTCTCTCTCTCTCTCTCTCTCTCTCTCTTCTCTCTCTCTCTCTCTCTCTCTCTCTCTCTCTCTCTCTCTCTCTCTCTCTCCCTCTCTCTCTCCTTCTCTCTCCCTCTCTCCCCCCTCTCTCCCTTCTCCCCATCTCCCTCCCTCCCTCTCTCCCTTCTCCCTCCCTCCCTTCTCCCTCCTCCCTTCTCCCCCTTTTCCCTTCGTCCATCCATCCAGGAAGATTAGATGCGCGACTCATCTCCGCCGGCATTTAACGCGTCTACCGTCTGTAATTGAATAAAACCCCGAGCTAATTTAGGACCGGATCCGACGTCAGGGAATTGACCAAACTTCTGTGACTTCCGTGACATCGCAGGAAAAACGCCTTACTTTCCGGAAATCTTTACGGAGAAGCCCTTCCTGCCTGACGTCATGGGGTCTTCTCTCCTCTCTCTCCCTTTCTTTCCTTCCTCTCTCCTCCTCTCTTCTCCTCTCCTCTTCTCTCTTCTCCTCTCTTCTCCTGTTCCCGTGCTTTTCTCTTTCTGCTACTCTACCTCCCTCTACTTTTTACTCCCCCCTATATTTCCCTACCTTTTGTCTTCCATACGTTTCTCTTCCCCCTACATTTATCTACTCTCCCCCCTACATTCCCCTTTCGTCTGTTTCCCTGCCCTCTATCTCCCCTACCTTTCCCTGTCGTCCATTCCCCTACTTCCACTTTCATTCCCCTGCCTTCTATTCCCTCGCCTCTCTCGTTCACCTACCCTTCCGCGGCCTCCATCCTCCTCTCCTGTGACTCTCTCCCCTGTCTTTCGTCCCCGTACCCCTTGCTCGTTCGTTCTCGCTCTCCCCTTTCCCCTTCAATTCGTACCCCTTATCTCATACCTCGAGCTCCCACCTCGCACTCCTTACCCCTTTACCCTCCGTCTTTTATTGCTGACTCTTATCTCTTATCTCTTTCGCCATTCGCCGTACTCTTTGCCCCCTGTCCTTATCAGCTGCCCATAGCCTGTATCACTTACTCCATACCCTTCCTAGTGGTTGATACCCTCTATACCCTGCACCTCTTACCCTCCCCCCTGTCCATTACCCCTTCCCCACTCTCCTGACCCATTTATTACCCCCTCCCTTTGCTCCCTATCCAATATTCCATACCTATCAGATACTCGCCCCTTATTCACTACTTATTCACTATTCCCATAGCCTCCTACGCATCAATTACTCACCTTCCCCCCCCCCCCCCCAACCCCCCTTTCACAGAAATCAACTGCAAGTCATAAAAAAAAGAGAAAGACAAGTTTTCCTACTACTTGCTTGCGACAGTTTGTCTCTAAGGGGGGGGGGGGGGGAGCGAGCGGGATAGAGGGAGGGGGGGGGGAGGGGGAAGGGATAATGGAGGGGTTAAGGTGGTACAAAAAGAGGATGAAGGAGGATGGGGGAGAGGGTGAAAAGGGAGGGGGTGGGGGAGAGGGTGAAAAGGGGAGGGGTGTGGGGGGGGAGGGGGAAGGGATAATGGAGGGGTTAAGGTGGTACAAAAAGAGGATGAAGGAGGATGGGGGAGAGGGTGAAAAGGGAGGGGGTGGGGGAGAGGGTGAAAAGGGAGGAGGGGGGGGAGAGCGTGTTGCCAGAAATATAGGAGATATAAGGGAGAAAGAGAGATGGGAAGGGAAAGAGAGGTGGGGAGAAACGTGAAGGAGGAAGTAGAAGGGGATTGAGGGTGAAAAAAAGAAAGGGGAGAAGAGGTTGCCAGAGGTGTGAAGGGGGGAGGGGGTAGAGGAAGCGGGAGCGAGTGGAGTGTTACATGAAATGAAGGGGGAGGGGGAGGGGGAGGGGAGGAGGTGGGAGGGTAGGTTAACGAAGTCCAATGACGCAACAAGCAGCTGTTTCTTCCGAGTTTGTGTTGGCCGTGGACGGTGACGTCATCCGGTCGACGAGGAAGTGATGTCATATTTTTAGAAGAAGAAAAAAGAAAAAAAAGAGGAGAGGAAGAGGAGGGGTAGGGGGGAAGAAGGAGAAAGAGAAGGAGGATGGGAATAGAGAGGGAGGAAGCGAAGGGAGAGAGGGAGTGGGGAGTGAGAGAGGAAGAGAGAAAGAAAGGGAAAGTAGGAGGAGGAAAAAGAGAGGGAGAGGTAGATGAATACGTAACATAGAAGTAGATGGAAGAAATCTTGAGCAAAAACAGGGATAGACAATGAGAGGTGAATACGAACCGTATGAGTAGAAGCAGGAGTAAACCGATTCAGAGTGGAGAGGTGCGCGTGACGTCCTGCTCTGGGAAAATTTAACGTCCACGAATTAGTGGGAGGAAATTGTGGAAATGGTTGCGCTAGGCTATCTCCCCCATATATCCTTCCCCCTCCCCACCTCTCCCCCTCTCCCCTCCTCTCCTTCCCCCTCCCCCTCTCCTCTCCTTCCCCCTCCCCTCCTCCCTCCCTCCTTCTCCCTCTCCCCTTTCCTTCCCCCTCCCCCTCTCCTTCCTCCCCCTCTCCCCCTCCTCCCCTCCCCTCCACTCCCCCTCCCCTCCCCTCTCCTCTCCCCTCTCCCCTCCTCTCCCCCTCCCCTCTCCTCCCCCCTCACCCCCCTTCAATTCGCTTGTCCTGACGTTCCCTGTCGCCATCTTGGTCACGTGATTGTGGCAAGCACGCTGATTGGTCTTTTGTGCGGGTCGGTTTGGGTGTCAAGTCGACGCTCGTGTTGTCGCCTCGCTCGCCCGGCCGGGTTAGGAAGCGGGCTGGAGGAAAGGTGGGCTGACGGGGGGGGCGGAGGGGGGGCAGACGGAGAAGAAGGCAGAGAAGACGATAAAGGGGGGCAACCAGACAGACAGAGAAGAAGACAGGGACAGGCAAACACACAGAAAGACAAGCAGACAGAGAAGATGCCAAGGGGGACAAGCAGACAGACAGACAGAGAAGACAGGAGAGGACAGGCAGACAAGCAGACAGTTGGAGAAGACGACAGAAGGGGGCAGGCTGACAGACAGAGAAAAAGACATGCAGAGAAACAGACAGACAGAGTAACAGGCAGGGGGGAAAGACAGGCAGCCATAGGAGAGATAGGAGAGAGG
>NC_091570.1:344697-347197 GCF_042767895.1 Penaeus vannamei | reverse complement strand
CCAACGACCTGCTTTATTCAGGTCCCCGCTTGTCGGAAGCAACTGTCAAGAGTGTTCAGGCGTTGATGGCGGCCGCAGCCCCCGTTGCTGCGTCGATGTTGGCGGCCGCTAGATGGCTCTGGGCCTCGCCTGATTAATATTAAACTTCTTGGTAAATGAGATGGATAAGTAGATGAAAGGAGAATTAATAACTTCTTGGTAAATGAGAGGGATAAGTAGATAAAAGGAGAAAGAAAGGGGAGGGAGGAAAAAAGTAAGCGCGTCAGATTTTTTTGTTTTGTTTTGTTTAGGGTTTTTTTGGGGAGTTATAAAGGTAAGGTTTTTTCTCTCTCAGTTTTAGGTTTCGGAAAATGTTACTTAGGAAGGTCTGGTTCTTCTTCCGATGCTGCTGTTGCTATGCCATGCTATGCCATTTCCGTGCAGATGCCCTATTTATATCCGGTGTCTCTCTTTCTTTCTTTCTCTTTTTCTTTTTTTTTCTTCACTCGCACCCCCCCCTCTCTTTCTCTCTCAATCTCTCTCTTTCTTTTCTTTCTCTCTCTCTTCTTTCTTCTCTCTCTCCTCTCGTCTTTCTTCTCTCTTTCTCTCTTTCTCTCTCTCTCTCTCTCTCTTCTCTCCTCTCTCTCCCTTTCTCTCCTCTCTTTCCTTTCTCTCCTCTCTTTCCTTTCTCTCCTCTCTCTCTCTCCTCTCACTCTCTCCTCTCTCTCTCCTCTCTCCTCTCTCTCTCTTCTCTCTCTCAAAATTCTCCTCCTTCCGATCTCTTTTCCTTTCCTCCCTCATTTTCCTCTCCCATCCTTCTATTTCCCCCATCCGTGCTTACCATTGCCTCCGTCTCCCTCTCCCTCTCTTTCTAACTCTCTCTCTCTCTCTCTCTCTCTCTCTCTCTCTCTCTCTCTCTCTCTCTCTCTCTCTCTCTCTCTCTCTCTCTCTCTCTCTCTCTCTCTCTTCTCTCTCTCTCTCTCTCTCTCTCTCTCTCTCTCTCTCTCTCTCTCTCTCTCTCTCTCTCTCTCTCTCTCTCTCTCTCTCTCTCTCTCTCTCATTAGCGTTCGCTTTTGACATGCTTCGGCGAACTTTGTACCTGAAGAAGATCGGTAGCGTTCGCGTTCTTGGTGGAGGGGGGGAGGGGGGAGGGGGGGGTAACTGGTTTTCTTGGAAATGGTGTAACGACCTACTCTTCTCCCCTCTTCTCTACTCCTCTTCTCTGATCTCTTTTCCTTTCCTTCCTCAATTCTCCTCTCCTTTCCTATCCTCCTTTTCCGCTTTTGATTCGTTTCTATGTCTATTTCCCCCATCCGTGCTTACCTTTGCCTCCACCGTCTCCCTCTCCTCTCCTTTCTAACTCTCTCTCTCTCTCTCTCTTTCTCTGTCTTTCTCTCTCTCTCTCTCTCTCTCTCTCTCTCTCTCTCTCTCTCTCTCTCTCTCTCTCTCTCTCTCTCTCTCTCTCTCTCTCTCTCTCCCTCTCTCCCCCTCCCCCTGCCTCCCTCTCTCCCCCTCCCTCCCTCCCTGCCTCCCCCTCTCTCTCTCTCTCTCTCTCTCTCTCTCTCTCTCTCTCTCTCTCTCTCTCTCTCTCTCTCTCTCTCTCTCTCTCTCTCTCTCTCTCTCTCTCTCTCTCTCTCCTCTCTCCCCCTCCTCCCTCTCCTCTCCTCCCTCCCTCCCTCTCTCTCTCTCTCTCTCTCTCTCTCTCTCTCTCTCTCTCTCTCTCTCTCTCTCTCTCTCTCTCTCTCTCTCTCTCTCTCTCAATCTTTTCGGGCGACCGCCGCGTCCTTCTAGGAAATTCTATTTTGAGTAGTACTTCTTCGTTTTAAGTTTTGCGATGATGCTTGGGGGAGAGGAAGGGAGGGGGAGGTGGAGGAAGATGAGGAGGGAAGGAGGAGTAGGAGGTGGAGATGGGGGGGACGTAACAGGAAAGGTAAAGAGGTTTAGTAAGGGTATGGGAAGAGAAAGAGGGTAAGGATAAGGGTAAATGTGATGGAAGGAAGAGGAAGAGGAAGAAGAGAGAGGAGGAGAGAAAGGGATAGGGAATGGGAGTAGGGATAAGGGTAAGGGTATAAGGTTGGGAGAAAAGAGATGAGAGGAGGAGGGAAAGGATAAGATGATTGGAAGAGAGAGGAGAGGAGGAGGGAAAGGGTAAGATGATTGGAGGAGAGAGGAGAGGAGGAGGGAAAGGTTAAGAAAATAGGAAGAGAGAGGAGAGGAGGAGGGAAAGAGCAAGATGATTGGAAGAGAAAGGAGAGGAGGGAAGGGCTAAGATGATTGGAAGAGAGAGGAGAGGAGGAGGGAAAGGGCAAGATGATAGAGAGGGGGAAGAAGGAGGGCTTGAGAAGGGCAGCGGTGGGGGAAAGGGAGAAAGGGAGGGAGTGAGGGAAGGAATGCCCTCTCATCGGCGGAGGGAATCCATGCGTTCCGGTCAGTTGATTTGCCTCCGCCGCCGGGTGCCTGTGCGACTAGCGGGCGCGAATGAGATGTCCGGGGACGGGGATGTCTCCGTGGACAGGGTCAA
>NC_091570.1:319697-322197 GCF_042767895.1 Penaeus vannamei | reverse complement strand
TCTTCTTCCCTTTCCTCTCTCTCCCTTCCTCTTTTACCTCCTCCTCTCTCTCTCCCTCCTCGCCTGCCTCTTTCCCCCGCCTTCCCTCCACCCCCTCCCCTTCCCTCCTCCCCTGCCTTTCCCTCCACCCCCTCCCCTTCCCTTCCCTCCACCCCCTCCCCCTTCCCTCCACCCCCCTCCCCCTTCCCTTCTCCCCTGCCTTTCCCTCCACCCCCTCCCCCTTCCCTCCTCCCCTGCCTTTCCCTCCACCACCTCCCCCTTCCCTCCACCCCCTCCCCCTTCCCTCCTTCCCAAATGAGACCGGAACTTGACCTCTGGCGGGGCGGGCCGTGAGACTTATGTAGGGAAATAGATAAGCCTAAGATAAGGTTGCGGGGAGGGGGGGGGGAGGGGGGAGGGAGTAGATAGAGTCATTTATATAGCCTCGCTAGACTAAAAGCACACGCACACGCCCCCTTCCGAAAATGGGAGAAAAAAAAGGAGGGGGGAGGAGGGGGAGGTTGTGGGGGAGGAGGGGAGGAAGGAGAGGGAGTAGGAGGAGGAGAATGAAGAAGAGAGGGTAGGAGGAAGAGGAGGAGAAAGAGGAAGAGGAAGGAGAAAGAGGAAGAGGAGGCGAAGAAGAGGAAGAGGAGGAGAAAGAGGAAGAGGAGGAGAAAGAAGAAGAAGAAGATGGAGAAAGAGAAGGAGAAGAAGAAGAGGAGGAAAAAGAGGAAGAGGAGGAGAAAGAGAAAGAAGAAGGAGGAATACTACTACTACTACTAATACTAATAATAATGATAATAAGAGTGTGTGTGAGAGGGAAGAAAAGAGAAGACAACCAGAACAAGAAGAAGAACAAGGAGAATAGCGAGAAGAGAAGAAATAACAAAGAAAAGAGCCACAGAAACAAACCGAGAGTTGGCCCCATGTTTTCGGTCTATTTTCCATAGGCCTAAGAGACATGTTTCCACGATAAAAAAAAATCAAGAAACATATATTATACACATGCGTAATGAGCGATGATCGGGAGGGGGGGGGCGGGGGCGAGAGCGGGCGGGGGCTGGGCGCGACTCGGGTGGGGGAGGGCGCCCGTTTCCAGCTGAGGGGACGCGGGGTGGGGTGTGTGGGGGTGAGGGGCTGCCCGATTTCCGATGGTATCCGGCTTGGTTTTTCGGGGGGTGGGGGTTTTATTTTTGTTTTTATTTTTGTTTGGTTTGGCTTATATTTATGTTTATTTATGGTTTATTTTTGTTTGGGAAGTTTTGGCTAATATTTATGTTTATTTTGGGTTATTTTTTGTTTAGTTTGGCTTTATATTTATGTTTATTTTTGTTTTGTTTATTTTTGTTTGGTTTTGGCTTTATATATATGTTTATTTTGGTCTATTTTTGTTTGGTTTGACTTATATTTATGTTTATTTTGGTTTATTTTTGTTTGTTTTGCCTTATATTTATGTTTATTTTTGTTTTGTTTATTTTTGTTTGGTTTGCTTTGACTTATTTTTGTTTTGTCTTGTTTATTTTTGTTTGGTTTGGTTTGGCCCATTTTTTGTTTATTTTTATTTGTTTTGTTTATTTTTATTTGTTTTGTTTTGTTTTGTTTTGTTTGGGAGTGGATGTGCGTGCGGTCGGTGTTTGTTCGTCTGTGTTAAGTCTCTGTCTAACTTTTGCTTTACCCTAACCCTTTTTTTCCTTTCTTTCCCACTTCTCTGTCTTTTCTTTTCCCTTCTTCCCATACCCTTTCATCCTTACCTTTTCCCACGCTTTCCTTCCCTTTTTCCCCTTCCTCTTCCTCTTTCCTTTCTTCCCCTTCCCCATCCTCTTTCATTTTTTCCTCTTAATCTTTATTTTCTTCCCCTTCCCCCTCCCGCCTGCCTTCCCCCAACCCCCTCCTGGCGTAGGCAAACGAAGCCCCTTGGCCTAGGGAAAAGTAGACGGGGGGGGAGGGGGGATGGGCTTGGGTGACGGATGGGGGGGCCGGGAGGGGGAGGGGGGAGACGCCGGCCGTGGTCTGGCCTCGGGTCAGTAATTGCCAAGCCGTTAGGGCCGTTTCTGATCTCCAATGGCCCGTCCGCCTTGTTTATTGCATTGGCTGTGTCAGCTCCGAAGAGGCAGCCGCGACCGCCTTCTTTCCCTCGGCTCGCCTCGCTCGGACGGGGGTGGGGAGGGGGTGGGGTGGGGTGGGGGGCGCGTCCTCTGGCTCCCTCTTCTCGGGGGCTTCCTTTTTTATGCTGCTTCTTCTTCGTCGTCGTCGTTGTGGTCTTCCCTTTTTTCGTCTTCTGTTGCCGATCGTTTTTTATTGTTCGTTTCTTTCTCCTCCTCTTTTCCCTCCTTATCCTCCTCTTCCTCCTCCTCTTCGTCCTCTTCCTCCTCCTTGTCCTCCTCTTTCTCCTCCTGCTCTTCCTCCTCATCCCACCTTATCCTCTTCCTTCTTTTCCTTTAACCATATATTCAGATCTTTCCATTTTTTCCAACCTGACTTTCTCATTCCTAATCCCTCTTTGTGGCTTTCCTTTTCTTTC
>NC_091570.1:314697-317197 GCF_042767895.1 Penaeus vannamei | reverse complement strand
ATTTGTACCTTCTGCTCTTTCGTCGCTCCGGTGACATGACAGGTATGATATGAATTATAAAGTTATTTGAAGGAGATTAATATATTTTTAGTTTAACGTTATTTTGTTGTTGTTGTTTTTTTGGTCTCGCTTTTTTTAATTGGTTTGTTTTTCCTTTTAAAGTAGTGATGGTGTTGGTAATGATGTTAATTCTAGGATTGTAGATGATAATGAAGACAAGTTAGAGTGTAAAAATGCGTATATTGGATCTGTAATGCTTCTTGTACAGTAGTCTTTGCTGGTTGTTTTTTGTTGTGGAAGATAGGCGTGCGGATTTGTGAAATGAGGGACAGACAGACACTAACAAAGACAGAGAATATATATATATATATATATATATATATATATATATATATATATATATATATATGTATATATATGTATATATATGTATATATATATTGTGTGTGTGTGTGTGTGTGTGTGTGTGTGTGTGTGTGTGTGTGAGAATATGTGTATATAATATGACTGTGTGTGTGTGTGTGTGTGTGTGTGTGTGTGTGTGTCTGTATGTGTGTGTGTGTGTGTGTGTAAATGATATGATCTGTAATGACCCTGGGTAAAGGTTGTTTGGCTGTTGTTATTATTGTTTTTGTACTTTTTGTTGTTACTTCAGCAGCATTTTGTGTTACGGAAGGGTAAAGGTTGTTTGGTTATTGTTATTGTTATTGTATTTTTTGTTGTTACTTCAGTATTTTGTGTTGCGGAAGGGAGAGCGGCGGAGAAGAGAAAAATCCAGGAGATAAGCTTACGTCATTCCTGGTTCCTGACGTTGAGGGATTCGGTCCGAGGGAGAGAGACGTAGGGATTCGAATCGAATTGGATCTTCGCTTGGTATTCCCGTCTCTTGTCTGTGCACTGTCTTCGTTTTTTTTTTTCTTTTCTTTTCTTTCTTTCATTCTCTGGCTCTGTCTATCGCTATCCATATTTTTTTTTCGTGATTTGTTTCGTTTTTTTTCTTCTTTTCTTTCTTTCTCTGGCTCTATCCGTATCCATATTTTTTTCGTGATTTGTTTCTTGCTTTGGGCATCCTCTCTTCTCTTCTCCTTGACGTCCTTACTTTCGTTTCCCCATCCTCTGCGTTCCCTTTCTTCCTGTTCTTGTCTATTCTTCCCTTTTCTGACATTTTGTTTTCTTCCTTTCGGTTTTTGTTCTCCACCCTTCCCTTCTGTTCCAGTGCATTGCCCTTCCTTTCCTGTTTTTCCTCCCCTTTCCTTCTGTTTTCCTTCCTTCGCCCCTTTCCTTGTGCCCTCCTTCTTCCCCTTTTCTCCATGCTTTCTTCTCCTCCAAGCCCTCCTATTTCCTTTATGCCTTACCCTTTCTCCTTCCCCTTCCTCCTCCTCCTCCTCCTCCTCTTCCTTTTTCCTTCTCCTCCTCCTCCTCCTCCTCCTCCTTCCCTTCCTCTTTCCTCATCCTCATCCCCTTCCCTCACTCCCTCCTCCTCCTCCCCCCTTCCCCCTCCTTCATCCGTGTCCATTTTTGGCGTCCTTCGCGCTGGTCTGACTTCCAATGTAGCATTTTCGGATATTGGTCCAATCGGGTTGCAGGAAATAGCGCCTTTGAAATCTCAGAGATGCCGCCTTGGTCCGAAGTATGGTGAGGGGAGGGTGGGGAAGGGGGTAGGGACGTAGGGGAGGGTGGGGAAGGGGGTAGGGACGTGGGGGAGGGGGTTGGGACGTAGGGGAGGATGGGGGAGGGGTGTAGGGACGTGGAGGAGAGTGGAGAAGGGGGTAGGGACGTGGGGGAGGGTGGGGAAGAGGGTAGGGACGCGGGGGAGGGCCTGGGAAGGGGGTAGGGACGCGGGGGAGGGTGGGGAAGGGGGTAGGGACGTAGGGGAGGATGGGGAAGAGGGTAGGGACGCGGGGGAGGCCTGGGAAGGGGGTAGGGACGCGGGGGAGGGTGGGGAAGGGGCAAGGGATGGGGGTGAGGGTGGGAGAGATGGGAGGGTTATGGGAAATGGGAGAGGGTGGTGGAAAGGGGAAAGGATCGAGGGAAGTGGGAGGAGGAGGAGGAGGAGGAGAGAAAGTGAAGGATTGGAGGATGTGGGAGGAGGAGGGGTGGGGAGGGGCTGAGGGGAGGAGAAAGGGAGATTGGGGGGAGAGCGAGGAAGTCCGGCCGCGACCTTTCATGTAGGCGGGGGCGGTAGGGGGGGGAGGCGAACGCTGGTTTTCCTCCAGGCGCTGATTGCCCTTATCTTGTTGAAAAGGGAAGGGGGTGGGGAGTGGGAGGGAAGGGAGAGATAGGAGAGCTAGAGGGAGAGGGAAAGAGAGGGAGAGGGAAAGAGAGAAGGAGAGGGAAAGAAAGAAGGAGAGGGAAAGAGAGAAGGAGAGGGAAAGAGAGAGAGAGAGAGTTGTTGTTGTCGTTGTTGTAGTAATTGTTGCTTCTGCTGCTTTGTGCTGTCTAGGAGAGTGGGGAGGGGTAGGGTAGGGGAGGGTAGGGAAGGGAGAAGGATTTTGCTTGT